>NC_042285.1:13659216-13959216 GCF_901000725.2 Takifugu rubripes
CATAATGAAGGGGGTCAAATGATCGTACATGATGGGAGTTTTGGAATGGCAAACAAATACAACAATAATCATACATCATCATCCAGAATTAATTGCTGGGACAAAAATGCCGATCTCCACGGGTTGAAAATGCATTATGGAATATTCAGGATTTTGATGCTCTTAAAGTTTTCACATGAAGCTGTAAATTTTAGTCAAGTAGGACAGCAACAATATTAAGTCCAACGTATGTTACTGTGGTTGTCAGGGCTCCCTTCAGTTGTTGCCATCAGTCAGATCGCTGGATCATGTTAATTGTTTACTGGGATCAGGACACAGCTTCATCTTCAGAGTAACATCCAAACGTTTTAAAAGTGGCCCCACAGCAGGAGTCAGAAGTGTTTTCGGCGTTAAAGCTGAGGGCCAACCATATGAGACTATGCACACATGCAGACATAATGGCCGTAGCAGGAAGTCCCACCGGCCTTTTTGAAAGCGTCACGGTTTGGTACCACCTCAACGATGTGCCATGACTTCATGGTGACATTATGAGGTTTGGACCTTTGCCAACAATGGGACCTCTGGGAACGGGATTGAAGATCCCTGATATACATGAATGACGATTAGTGAATGACGGAACGGACTCATTAATAGAGTGTTTAAGGAGGAAGACATGGATCTGGATTCCAGAATCATTTATGAGAGAATGAAGTGAAGTGGACATGACTGGCAGTGAATGAAGTGACCTCAAACGCATCTATGTCTGACATCACTCAAGATTAAAATGGTCCAACTGCTTTCTGCGCGAGCCTCCATCTGTATTTTCTCCTCAATATTCTATTTCTCTGGATTTACAGATGCCAACATTACAAGTTGGCATCAGCAAAGTTATGCGAGCAAAGGGTCGCATAACTTTGTCCAGATGTCCTTTTGATAACTTCTGATGCTATAATTCTCCTGAGGACTCTTCCATGAAGGCCATATTTGTGCAGGTGTTGTGAACAGTTGAACAGTGAAGCTGCAGTGAACTCCAGACGCTGTCAAATCTTCCTGGAGGTCTTTTGCAGTCACACAGGCTCTGACTTGTTTTCCTGGTGATCCTATGAAAACGTTCTCTCTGGTATCTTTCTTGACTCTCCAGACCAAGATTGAAACAGGGTTTCACGTTTAACGTTATTCCTTTTAGGCATCGTTTCATCTTTCCCTTCCTTAACAGGAATTTTGAACAGATCTGTGCACATTTGTTGATCAATTCAAAGCTTGTAAATATTTTGAATAAATTCAATTCGAGCAGATGAGAAATCAGGAAAAAAAAACAAGTACACAACTAATCCTTGGGGTTATCACAGACAGGCATAAAAATCTGGAAAAGAAATGAGAACGTGACATCATTAAATGTGAACTGGGGTTAAATTCTCTACTCTGGGACCTTTTCGTGGACAAGCATGTATTCCTCCTCATTTAAGCCCTTGCCAAACATGTTCGCACAACGCTAATTAAGCATGTGTCTGCCAGGATAAATCTTTGTGTATTTTGCATTAACCACTGGGTCGGGGGCGAATTTCTGATGATTGGCTTTTCCTGAGGAGGGGAATCGCTGTAGTGACAATTGTCTCTGAGCTTCAGGCCGCGGCAACTGGAACTATGGCAGGCGAACGGTGCCATATTGTCAGCGTTAATGTAATTAATGCTTTTGCCAGAAGGATTCAGATGTTCTGCATCATAGGAGTGTCTGCTCCTCACCTTTGGAACTCCTTACCACCAGACATTCGAAATATCGACTCTCTCCCCGTATTTAAATCAAACCTCAAAACACACCTTTTTCGTCTGGCTTACTCACTGCACCACCCTTAATTGTTTTCTTTGTTTAGGTTTATGATTATATGTTGCTTTGTTGATCTTATGTATGTATGTTTCACCTACTATTTTCTTTTTTTTGTTGTAACTGGTGCTATTGCAACTGTTATTGAACTCTTAACTGTGAAGCTGACCTATGATTTTAAATTGTAAATAGTGTTTAACTGTTGCATAGTTGTACTGTAAAGTGTCCTTGGGTGTCTTGAAAGGCGCTTTGAAATAAAATCTATTATTATTATTATTATTATATGCATAAAGTTGAGTGACGATGCAAATGTTTACTACTAGTCGTGGCTGAAAAAAGGATATTGTATATTTTCAGGAGAGGTGTGGAGGTGTGGGCCTCTCTCCACTACTTATTCAATAATGATTTAAATACCACTGACACAATTATATTTCTTCATTTACTGTAAAATTATTTAGGCTGTGAGGTAATACGATTGATTTAGGCTTCAAGTTGATGTATTGGGAACTGAGTGTATATCATTTGCGGTCTAACAAAGTATAGGTGTAATTTATACTGTATTATTTTTTTATAGAGAACGGCTCTTTTTTATGTGTTTTTTATAACAAGAAAACTTTGTGACCAAGTATAAAACTTCCTATGACTGTGACTCATGTTACCCACCAAGGTCTCTTCAGTATCCTAGATAGCAAATTAGCCTCAGTGGCTAATTGAGCAGAATACTGTGATCATTAAGTTCCTCAGTTCATCTGGAGTATGTGAAGAGAACCCATGTAGACACAGGGAGAGCAGGCAAACTCCATGAAGAAGAGCCCCTGACCCAAGGGGCAATCGACAACAGTGCTCACCGGTGCACCACCACCACGCTCATTTGTCACTCTCAGTAAAATCCGAGATCCTGGTGGCCGTGATCTTTGCACATAGTTACAGTGCAGATGCCCCCCCCCCCCTCTTCCCCACAAACATGTCACAACAGCATGGCGGCCAACTGCCACGGCTGACTGCGCACAAGGCCTCGGCTCATTTCCGAGACACCATTATGGTGAAGGCAGCAGCACAGAGCTCACAGACAGCAAGGTGCCGCGAGGTCCGCGCATCTGTCAGTGACCACATCAGCCCCATAAGGAGAAACCTGATGGTTGCACGCTTGATGGCTTGTTTTTCTGTCCCCGCTTGCCGCTGCATTGCGCACAATAAGCAGAACTGCTTTTGGAGACTTATCACGGCCTCTGACACCAACCGGTAATACCCAGCTGTAGATGATAAATACATCACAAGGGGAGATATGAGCATTAACCAGCACCAATTAAAGCCAACCTGAGACTCATCAACAAAATATGTTAACGTCAAGCCTGGGGTTGAATGTCACACAATAACTGCAACCTTCAGCGAATGGCTTGTCATCATGATCATTTTGCAACAGCTAGCAGCAAGCGACTTTACCCAAGTGTGCTACCACCTCCGGGGGGCAGGCTGCTCATTATACACTATACTGTTATGTATGTCGCCATCCTGCCACCATTAGCTCACACACTAACGCTATAATTTACAGTTGAGGGTACTTTCCACTTGTAAATACATACACAATGATTTAAAAAAGCAGCACCAAGACACTCATTAAAACACTGCCTGCCAAAAGTGCATTAAAATCATGTGCACCTATGAGGGCAACATGCCCAACCATAGCAGCTCCACGGTGTTTCCTGCAGCATCGACAGCACATACAGCCACAGGTAATACGTCACAGTGTTCACATCACAGAAACAGCACATAGATCACAAAAACACACAGGCAGCAACCACCACTATCATCATGTTACATGTACAGATGCAATTAGGTTCAGTGTGTGGGTTAGGGTTAGGGTTAGCTCTTCACTTATAGAGTGTGTGGTTTCAATGTGGAGCTGTTCATTTGTGTTGTGAGATAATATGTCAAATTTAGCATGATCATAGCATTCGCATATAATATGGCAGCATTGATGCAAAGTGTATTGCATGGCAGAGAAATAAATTAGTCTTGAAAAACACTTAGGGACATTAATATCACAGAAAAAGTGTAATTATGAGTTGGGGAGTTGCTGCAGGAGTAAAAACGAGGGAATTAAACCAGAGAAAATGAATTCAGAGCCCTGTTATGTTAGCAGCACTTAAGTCAGGCAAACACAGCAGAGCAAGGCCACTCAAGACTTGAAGATATGACGTCTATTCTGATCTGCACTGGAAAACCGAAAAAGAGAGGCTTTGAAAAACTTGCAGGTTTTTCTTCTCAGTGCCTTTGCTTCTACTTTAATAGGGGTTTATACCTGCGCAGTACCTTGCTGGCAGACATGTGTAAAGTGCTCCCAGGTTTTTCCCCACAATTATGCAAGCACATGTCTGGCACCAGCAGTGTGGAGCACTTCATGTCAGTGGTCACTTCAGCAGATGCTCAAGACTGTTTTAATAATACAGTATCGCTGAGGCGAGCCTGTGTTCCTCTGCTTGAGGAATAACCTATTTAGGCTTTTTTTTCTCCTCTCCTGTCATGTAGGTCAGGGCTTGTGCAGGATTCATCCTTTTTTCCTGACTTGTCCATCTGAAATATGGACTAATACATAAGAAATAGGGAAGCCCTGCAGAAAATTAATGGGGCTCATAAATAGGTAGCCTGTTCTTGGCTGTTAATGAGAGAAAAGTTGATTCTACTCAGCAGATCTCAGTAACCCCAAACCCATGTGGAGTTTCTTTTTGACAACTAACCAGCCTATTTTGCATTATTCATCACTTCAGAGGCTATGTTTACGCCCAATAACCTATTTTAACTCCCCGCCTTTGAGTCCTGGATGGCTTCGTTCTTGTTTTCTTGCTCAGTATTCATACCAAAACCCCTCACCCTCCCAGTGGACGCAGCAGTCGAAGAAAAAAGCCATGCTGGTGTCTGACATTCCTCCGGCTGGAGATGTGTAACAGTGATTCCTTTGTTTTTGAAACATATATGCCACTGCGGGTAAAACAACATGTTGCTAGCAGTATGTAGAGAGTATATCTACAGGCTAAAGTCACTGTTTTTGTGTGGTGCTTTGAAATATCTAATGTTTTCTAATGAGACTGCATTTTAGATGAATTTCAGGCTTCCTGCAGCTCATCTCACATGTCACAAAAACATTTTTTTCTCCTTCAGTCAATTAATAAAGAAGGATCAGCTGAGCACTCATCTGATGAGGGCATGTCCCGCTCATCCCCCTGAGACCCTAATATATCGATGTTCCCACACAGCAGCCATATTTCTCAGTTTTTCCAAACCTTTAAGTGAGAAAAATGCTGGATTTAAAGCACAGTTAAAGCCTGAGAGCAGCAGCCGGTTGCTGTTTGATTCACAGTCATGCAATCAGAGTTTGGCGGCATAAACATCCTCCAAAACCAACCGGCACCATCATTCCTAAACTTATACCGTTCCTGTCCACAGCATGATGGAGATCTCTGCAGCATAAGCACAAAGACACTTTCACCATCGCCTCTTTTTTATTCTGATGAGCCTGTCTCCTTCACCGCCGACTGCCTGTCACATACTTATTTACCTCTCTAGCTTACCTTGTGGTACCACATTTGTGTCATGAAAATAAATCCATACAGCTTAAACTCAAAAATCTAAGTCAACAACCAGTTTTATGAGATTTATGAAGCCCAGCATTTTCTGGGAAAACAAAAGAAATGCTGCGAAACATTGCTATTAGGAAAATGAAATCCTGGTGCCCTTCTGCTGGTACTTTCAAATCCACCATATAATCAGCAGTAAAATACAGCCAGAGTTTTTCCTTGCTTGCTGCTCCTATTGAGTCTGCAACATACTTCAGTATTCCTCCACACTGATGGTCCCATTGTGCACAGTTGCTAAGCAAATTGCTCAACAAGTTGTCTGCAGGCTGAATTTACTCGTGTCAGTGTGTGGCACAAACATCCTGCTGATACTTTTAACACAAAAAGTAACAATTTGACTTTCAATGAAAAAAAAAATAAAGAAACCATGATGGGAAAACAAGCAGGGCTCCAGTAACACGTAAATGAACTCCGAATGAAAATGGCACTTGCGGCGTGCAATCCAGAGTGCACCTGACAGCTGTCGCCGGCTGTGTGGAGATGGTAAAGTCACACGTGTCTGCAGCGGTCATTGGCAAAGCCTTCATCTCAAGCTCGCACGACTTGGCGGTTGAAATGGGAGGGATCTGATAGAGTGATGGCGAACAAAGACACAAAGGCGACGCGCATCCGGCATCAGAGCCCGTCAGAGATGTGACATTTGTGAGAGCAGCATCTTTCTCCCCCACACACCAAACACTCCATCGACACCCAAGAAGCTCCCCCACAGCTCTCTGTTGTCTAACACTCAGCGGGTACAGATGTCACCGCACAAAGATGGCCTCCTTTCAACTTGTTCCGTGGTTATTCCATTTAAAGTGTCAGTCCAGAAATACTGGTGGGCTGGTGAGCGAGGGGCCCGCCTGTCACGGTGCTCTTTGAAGAATCTTTTGTGTGATTTGCAGGAGTGAGCCTGTCAGAGGCCACGGCCAGAAGAGAATTCTGACAGCCAATTGACCCCACATGCAGAGGTCACATCCCTGAGCAAGGCTAACTAGTTTTATTCTGCTTTGATTTCGAAATCATTTCATTTTTTGGAACCCAAGCAGTGTCTGCTTAAGTCACCTTTGGTGATTGAGAAGTGAGCAAAGTCAGGCAGGAAGCACAAACAGATGAGGCACAGTGTGATAAAGACACTTATCAAGTTATAGACCTGCAGGACTCATCTCTGGGAGAACATTTGAACATCCCCGTTCCTCATTGCACCTCTGATGCTTTGAAAGTAAATAGCCAGAGGCTGAGATCCCGCTGTGTACAGATGGAGGTCAGATAAGACACAATAACATTCTCTTTTACCTGCTTATCTTGAATTTATTACCTCTAATGAAGCCCCTACCTTTCACTGGGTAACATTTCCTGCACAGCAGGCAAACCTTCCCTGCGGAACAAAGTTGTATTTGTGTTTTGTTTTTGTGGTGGTGTAAAAAAAGAGGGTGTAAGATGTTAAAGCTCTAATTTGACTTGTGGCCCACCAGACCTTCAAATGTGAACCCGCACACACAAGTTCAATTTGTAATGATAATAATGTGTGAACTTGGGACAAACTTGGTTGTGTCAGTCCTGGATTTTGATGGCATCTTTAAAAAAACAATTTTATTTTATTTTCCCCCCTCCATCATAAGTAATATGTTTTTATTTGTTTTATTTACATGAACGCATAACTGTTGCTATAAATAGTCAGTTTAAGAAGACTGGATATAAAAGCACACACATATATCAATGTTTTTGATATCCAAGCCCAAGATGTTATCCCCCCCACCGCACACACACACACATACACACACACACACACACACACACACACAGCAACATATAAGCCTTATATCTGCATTTTCTTTGTCATTAATAATTTAAATTTGAATGTGCTGTCGGACACACCAGCCTGACTTTGTCTTTGCTGGCTGTCGTACGGCGTCACCATCTCGGGCTGCTTCATCACTGTCTCCTGCTGTGAGTCTTTCTGCAGGTCTGTCTCCTCACTCTTGCCCATCTGTGTCTGTCAGAGCTAATCCAGCCTGTCAGGAATCGTCTTTGTCCAGCTGTTTGATTTAACACGCTCCATCAAAGGTCACAAGGCCAAATGTTTGCTGTGGAGGAGGCAGCAAAACATCTTCTGCTATTTGTCATATTTTATGAATTTCCGTTGCATTTCTGTCAGTGATTTTTGGTTTAAATTCTTCAGTTCCATTTTTCTTTAATTCTGTAGCGTTGAAACAAAACAAATGCAAATTCCAAAAGTTATAATATAAAACTCTTCCTCGCCGGATCCGCATCATTAAATGAATGCCGGTTTAATTCACTTGAAATATGGCTTTTGCAAAATCAGAACCACTAATCATTTCTGGGAGGATGTGATTTGAATTTGTGTATGTTAATTAAATCTTCTCGTGCCTCAGAATGCGGTGTGATCTGCAGCGCACAGGGCTGCAGCATTGTACCAGTTGTCAAAATCTCTGAACATCTTGACAAACAAGCCTGAGCTTGCGAGGATGGAGATCAATGGAACGTCTCATCTGGAGGCTTTGAAGAACACCAAGAGCTTTTCTTTGTGTGCGGCTACATTTTAGGTCTCTCCAATAATTGGGGATTCTAGCTCATGTCAGGCACAGGAGGCCTTTTTCTTCTGCCTGCTGAATATGATTTTATCCAGACAATTGAGAGTAGGGACGATTTCAGGATCAAAAGATGGGGATTGTTCACAGCTGAGTGGGAAAGAGTTGAAGTAAGAGCTTCTTACTTCATGTAAACCAGGCTGATAGTAAGAATGTGTTGAAGCGCTCACATGGGTAAAATAAGTTTTATGAATTGTTTTATTAAAAAGCACCATTCCGATCAAGTTTAGTTATATTATTTATATATAGTGATAGTATTACATTTTATTTATAAGTGGCTTTCACAAAACTCTCGACCAATGTACGACAAACACATAAAATGACATTGGATAAAATAAAAAGAAATAAAGGTTAGTTTGACTTTGAGTGATAAGGGGATCATAACAGGTGAGTCATGAGTCTGGGTTTAATAATGGAAAGAGAGTCGATATTGTGGATATCCGGTGGTAGAGAGTTCTAAAGTTTGGGAGCAGAAATCTCTGCTACCCGTGGTGCTGAGGTGGGCAGAGGGCACTGCGAGGTGATGGAGGGGCAAGATCTATGGGAGCGGGCAGGAGTGGCTTCTGGAGGAGGTAAGACAGATACGATGGGGTGAGGTTATAGACGGCCTTGATGGCAAACAGAAGGGGTTTGTAATTGATTCTTTGGATGACTGGGGGCCAGCTGAGCCACTTCAGGATGGGGGTGATGTGGTGGAATGTTAGGGTTCTAGTTATGATCTGGGCAGCAGAGTTATGGACCAGCTGGAGCTTGTGGAGGGGTTTCTGGAGGAGACCAAAGATACACAGCATGTTTAAAATGAGCGCAGTCGACTAAAATGCTGCAATAAAAACTATATTAAATAAAAACTGACTAAAATAGTATTACAAATGAGATAATATCAATATCTAGCAAGGTGATTGAAGGAGAAACGGCGGGTTTTAAGAAAGGCATTAAAATCAGATAAGGATGAGGCTTCTCTCATGTTCTGTGGCGAAAAAAAACATGGTTCCCTCTGAGCTTTTGCTTTGTTTTAGGAAGATTCAGGAGCAGCTGTATGAGCTCAGAGCTCAGGGTGGGTGGGGCAAGACAATTTAGACAATCAAAAGCAAATAAAATTATTTTAAAATGTTTTTAAAGATGGGCGGGCAGCTTAATTGGGTAAATGTGAAGATGTTTACATGTATTGGTTAAATGATGTGCAGCAGCACTCTGTACAATGGAGATCGGGATCCATTGCCCCCCACCGGGGTTGCAATGTTTTTTGGCTTACTGGGCCAACAAACACTGATCCACAGAGGAGGTGCTGGTGGTGCCACCAAAAACCATCAGTTCCATCTTTCTGTCATTAAAATGTATTAAGTTTAGAGCCATGCAGTCATTTATATCACCAAGACAACCCAAACAACTTTTTAATGAACAACGTGTCGTTCTTTTTAAGCAGCACATAGATTTGAATGTCTCCAACATAGCGATGAAAATAAATGCCAGGCTCCCTGAGTGTGGAGAGAGAGAGAGGGAAGAGAGAAGGGCCAAGAACCGAACCTTGTGGGACCCCACATGAGAGCAGAGCAAGGGAGGATACAGAGTCACCAATGCTAACATAAAAATGTGCACCTCTGAATTGTACCACTCCGGTGCTCTGCCCCTAAAGCCGAACCTACTCCTCCAAGCAAGAAATCAAGATTTCATGATCCACTGTATTAAATGCAGCAGTTAGATCTAAAAGCACAAGGACAACACATTCACCAGAGATAGTAGCGGCAAAGATATCACTAAAAAGTGCCGATCTAGTGCTCTTTCAGAAAGGTCATTCATTTAGTGTGAGATATTTTAGCACCAGGTTAAACTGAGTAGTTGGATTGACTAAGCAATTCATTTAAGTTTGAAATACAGGTTTATTTTGAATTTCCTTCACAGTAGGAAAACTGGGAGGTTGAATTGATGTTTGAAAGTCTCCAGGTCACGAGAATAAAAAAAAAAAACACGCAAAAGAAATGAAACACGCAGAGAAAATCACCATTTATCTGTTTACAGTTGCACACAAACTACACATTTGCTGAGTTGCAGTACTGACCAAAAAACAATCAGCAGAACGCGTTCCAAACTGCAGCCACTGAAAATAACCCGGCATGAAGTTTTAATTGCGGCCAGAAACTGCCGATTGTCATGAATCCCACCATCAAAGTAGAGATACCGCAGAGGCACATCTTCCTCACAGTCTCTGCCATATTCAGCTCTATTTTGTCCATCCAATGTGACATTTCTGTACAAAAGCCAAGAAGGTTGCGCTGCTACAAGATGAGCTGCTTCCCTAAGGAACAGTGCTGGCATGAAGATGTGCTGCAGGAGACCCTGAAAGAAAGGAGAGAATACTCTCACTCAGTCTCCCAGCTATTGCCCCTAGATTTGTTCTTAGCTTTTATTATGTTTGTGTTATACTATTATCAAGTTGTTACAATATTAGCTGTTAGATTACACAATTCTTCAATCCACAGTGCTTGGGCGTGTGGGAACTACTGATCTTTAGTTTAATTCAATCAGCAGCGCTGCATCATTCCAGAACTGTAGAAGCACCATCACTTTTTTTTCCAGAGCTCACTTTGATTTAACATCCGGTGCCAATATTCCAGTATTGTTTCTGCAATATTGCAGTTGAAATAAGACGGCAGGCTGACGTGCTGAAGTGACAGGCTCTCTCGGCGTGCGCACGGACGCGCCTCGTGATATATGGATGAAGTGCACTTCTCCTCTGCAGGTCTTCTGTCAGATCGCAAAGCTCCTCCAGGCTGAACATCTGCAGCACCTACAGGCTTCACAAGCAACCGCATCCACATAGAGCAGCCAGGGAATCGGTGACAGTCTAAGACAAAGGAGGTCGTTCCGACAATTAAGCAGCAGTCGCAAATTCCTTGTCTGCGTAATGTTGGGGCGTGACACTTGCTCTGGCAGCCACCCTCATCTCAAATTCGCATTTCACCAATGAACGCCGTTGAAATGGAAGCTGGAATCATTGTTGTTGCCATCAAAACATCACGCCGGATTAGACTGAGAGTGACAAGCAGCATACGTATTTAAGCCCTAGTGGCTGCCAATAAAAGAAAGGTAGAGCTAAAACTAGCTGTGGCAATCAAAAAGTCTATGTTGAAGCTCAGGTGAGGGAGTGGGTTGTGAGGAGCCACCTTACAGCCCACTCCCAGCTCCTGTCACGGAATCTCCCACAATCGAGAAGATGGAGCAGTAGAAAGAATCTCTTTGCTGGTGTCCCTGCTGTCAGATTGTCCCCCATCTTTGGCGGATCCGCCGTGGCTTCAGAGTGGTAACTTTACATGTGTTCACGGCATTCTGCCTTCAGGACTGGGTTTTTTTGCTGCCCAATCGCCCCATTCTCCAACTCATGGCCTGGAGCCCAGCTAATCCACCACTGACATTCCCTGCTTCGTGAATTCTCAGATGACTAACCTTCGACCTCTCCTCCATGTCAGAAGGACACGGTCTGAATTTCTGCCTTCCTGACAAATATAAAGCTGCTGTTCTTGCCTCTCACCCTCATCTGGTTGTTTGCACTTAGGCTTAACCAAACACCTGACAAAGTCTAGATGAAATTTAAACACTCTTTCACGAGGTAAATAAGACACATATCTCTGTCCTGTCAACTGTAGCTGGAAGACAAAGGGATGAAGCTCTCAACCACTGGCCTTTCTTGAACAAAACATTGCAAAGTACCCTGTGACTCTCAGCTAAAAAGAGAAGCTGTCTAATCTGCACAGCGGTGTCCCAGAGAAGGCAGGAATCATGAAGCTGCTTCAGGTACACCTGTCTTCCTCCATAGCAGGAGTTTGTCAGTCAAACTGAAACGTCGACAGTATGCAGCGCATCGCTGTGTTGCCTTAAGCTTGAATAAGCGGGGGGAAAGACATGCAAGGCTAGTATGTCCAAGGCAATGAGCTCAGCAGTCCTGTGGTTGGATGAAATCTGTGCAGTTTAAAGGCATCCTCAGAGGAAACACAGCGCGGCGGTTTTGACATGTACAGTGAACAAGAACGGCTCTAACGATGTGATTCCGACATCAGGGGTGAGGAAAATTATGCTTTTCATTTCGATGCATTAGCTAATCTTCTTCTCCTTTGTTATGTCTGACTGGTTTAAACTTTTTCTTGCAGAATTCATTGAGTGGGGCTTTTGGAGTTGAAGGGCAATTAGCTTTAGAGCCAAACACATACTCCTGTAGTCCCCCTGGTGCCCTCTGAGTGTCTGTATGTCCCTGTTTGTAGGAGGGCTGAGGCCAGAGCAGGGAAGCACCAGCTGCAGGCACAGGCAGCGAGTAGAAAAGGCAAACAGTTGCTATAGGAACAAGGTGCTTTTAAAAATATACATTAATTGTTGCCTTTTTCTGATTATTACTGTTGCCTTTCTCTCTCTGCCATGTCGCTCTGGATGCGACGCAGTTTCCAGGATAAACTTGACATGATTAAGACAAAATGCATCAGCTGGTGAATGTTATCACATTATATCTGTGTTGGGGGGGGATTCTCAGCAAAGAGAGACAGTATTTGAAATTGAATAATGACTGAAAAAATGGCCCTGAGCATTTTCCCGCGTAATCAGCGACCACACGATGCAGGGTAGCGATGCAGCTGAGCTCTTGCGCTGCAGCGGCTTGACGGAGGAGCCTCGTGCTGTATGTGAGGGAAATTCGGCATCGTCGGACAGCTTCTTTCAGATTTGTGTTTGCGTGCAGCTAAAAACTAAATAGAATTTGACTCAAATGGGTCTTTCTTTGCACTCCGTCATTTGAAGCCTCAGCTAATTAAACAGCTACTACTATATTTTTACACTTTCATTCATTGGCGAACCGTTGCATCTATCACAAATGAGCCGCAAATGAGTCTGGTTATCTCAAGGAAATGTAAGTAGGCGACTTCAAATGGTTTTTTTATAAGTCTGAGTGTAAATAGAGCAGAAATAGCTTAAGAATGCTGAACAATGCTGTTCCCTATCTTGATACGTACCCTTTAACACAGTTGGATAAATTATGCATACGTCTGTACCGCATCCTAAATACAAACAAATGGAACAGTGAGAGGAACTGTTTAATAAAAGATACCGTTGTGTAAATTCATGACAGCTCACCGTGTGTGTACAGATGTAACATCAAATGTTGGCAACGTCAAGCCCAAAGGAAAAAGCCTTGTGGACACGTGTGATAAGACAGGGAAATCTCGCTGCCAAGCATAATGCACAAACATCTGTCATATTGTAAGACGCAGAGATTTCGCTTCATCCTCTGTATAAACCATCATGGCAGCCAGTAAATTTCCCCCACTGGCCTTCAGTGAGGTAAAGCAGCTTATCAATGGGCATCATATGGCTGGATAAATGCCGAGTAAATAACCTGAGTTATCACTGAGAACCCTTTACACAAACAGATAAAGGAAACTGCACAAAAGCAACAACTACACCACAAGTCTAGCACTTTGGCTCTTTTTTCCAACCTTTACCGTGTTCTAAAGTCAAATGTCGATCCAAAACATAGTCAGTTCTAAAGGAAGCGAGCATTACAAAAGCAACACTTTAGGATCACAGTAAACACTCGTTTGTGTGTGTTTAGGTGAATCTAGGCCACTAGGGGCAGCAGCAGGTGTCCTCCTTGGGCTGGTCTAAAATCTGCGCAGGGGCCCATCAAGAACAGAATCCAGTGTAGAACCTGGGCAAAAGTAAATCTACAACTCAGTTCTATGACTCCCAAACCAGTGGAGGACCAGAGGTAGACCAGGGGTGGACCAGGGGAGGCCCAGGAAAGGCCCAGGGGTGGACCAGGGGAGGCCCAGGAAAGGCCCAGGGGTGGACCAGGGGAGGCCCAGGAAAGGCCCAGGGGTGGACCAAGGGAGGCCCAGGAAAGGCCCAGGGGTGGACCAGGGGAGGCCCAGGAAAGGCCCAGGGGTGGACCAGGGGAGGCCCAGGGGTGGACCAAGGGAGGCCCAGGGGTGGACAATGAGAGGCCCAGGGGAGGACTAGGGGTGGACCAGGGGAGGACTAGGGGAGGCCCAGGGGTGGACCAGGTTAATGAAAGCCATCACTGCTTGAAATTGTGTTACTGTGGGACAAAAAAAGGAGACATGGAAGGCCTGACCATTGGCACAGAAAAAAGGGGAGGTAAGAATGAGAGTAGGGACTCTCGTTACGGACTTTAATAACATCTTTATGAAATATTGATAATGGGCTGATGATTAAATTTTGGCAATCCTCTGGATTTAAGAATGACTTGACCTCTGACCTTCCTAGGGGCTTTGATCTCAAATGGATTTAATCTTTAAGCCATTTAAGATTAAGACCTATTATGTTATGTAGCAGTGCATTACTGCCTATATGCAGTATCTTAATGGAAATGTTACAATATGGGGGAATTGACCTGCTTGTTCTGCACCTCTCCAAAGAGTCCAAAGTCAGGTGTGAACACCAAACAGCACATCAACACAAATATACCGCCCTCAGTGACCTTCAAGGGTGCTGACACCATGCTGCCTTCATGCTCCTCTGCAGCAGGCTCGTAAACGAACATGTTGATTCAGGAACCAAAGACGAGGTCTAGACCTTGAAGATGAGCCAGTTGTGCTGCCTTCAATTTGTTGGCTCGATGAGTTCAGCTCTCGATATGCTGAGCTGCCTTCTGTACAGCAAAATGTTTAAGTCAGAAGAAAAGTGCTCAGAATGCTGCATTTATTCTCTTTACATTTGTCTTTGTGTGGGAGAAACTGTAGCCCACAAGCAGTGTCCCAATTTCACAGTATGCTAATTCCAGCCGGGTGTTCACACAAGCAAAGTATGATATTTTACATGTTTAATATTGATAGGCCTTTCACTGTGGCATAATAACTCCAAAGGAATGGAGAAGATGTTCACCACTGGATAGTCTTTAAAGGATTTCCAGGCAATACAGAGATGAGAATGCACAACATGTTTCGAAGTGACTTATGGGCCACGCAACTGCTCAAGTTTGAAAAAGTGGGAGATCCACCAGGACTCTATTATTCCCTTGTGGTTCGGAGGCTTTTTCCTCCGCCCTGCTTTCTTCTGCAGCTACCAGGAGTGTCTTTCCCAGACTATCCTTGCCTTCGCTCTTTCTGCCTTCTGGCGCTCATGCAGTGAACGGCCTGTCGCATTAGCTGCCATTCCGTATTAATCAAGGGTGACGGGGACTTAAACCAACATTCTACACACATCCACCCAATAAAGCCAAGCTGACCTTGATCAGAACTCGATCGTAAGCACAGCAAGAAGGTTCTTGGTTCAGTTCTGCACATTACTGGTTGGGGAGCTTCCCCCCAGGCGTGACTGATACCAACCTCTTCCTTAAGTGTCCTCTGAACTCTTCCCTGTGGCCCTCGTGAGGCAGCGCTGCAGAACTGTCCAGAACAGGTAAAGGGCCCCGGCACAGTCGGACAGGGCTCCGACCTGCCGTTACTTTGGCACTGAAAACTTGTGCTGTGCCGTGGAGTTTTCACTCTTACCATGAATAAAGGTAAAAATAAGGTGAACGCCACAGATGGCGCTGTGGTTGACGCGTCTGCGCCCGCTTCCTATCAGCACCTCACAGTTTCTGCTGTTCCTCCCCGAGCATGTCAGCACCGGCTCTCAGCTTTGTCCTCATACTTTCAGATCATCGGCGTTCCTTGTTCATCGCCCGCCGTTCCCGCTTCATCCTCTTTTAGCGTTTGAGCCACGGGTGTGCCTCACCCACCTCTCGCCTCCTTTTCCTCTCCTAATCTCTCAGTCCGACCTTTGAATTTCTTCCATAAACCTGAGTGCTGTGTTTCGTGCCACCTTTCACTGAACATATCAGTGTCAGGTTGTAAATAACACCCCACAGTTTAGGGATTTTAGCAGCACAACCGGGATGTATTCAGCTAAGCATTGAGCAGCTTTATTGGCTCAGTAATTTTATTTTTACAACATAATTGTAGGAATAAATAAGGCAAATCAGTTGTGAGTCATGCTAAAGAAATTGGAGCGGCCCTGAGGACTGAGACAGGCAGACGAAACAGCTTCTCTTGGTGGATTCACAGCAGAGCAGCTGAAGCAGCACTGGTGGCATATTAATGCCCGGCCCAGTGAAGAGAAGAGGCGCCACACTAACGGTTCAGGGCCGGGCAAGTTTTTACTGATGTTTTACAAAGCCCAGTTAGGCTTCCCCAGGTCATAAATTTAAGAAGAAAACATGGACTTCAAAATATTCACTGCTACTATTTAGCATCCTCCAAGAACGCAGCGTGAAAGCTGACACTTTCCTTCCAACGTGAGATCGGGCACCCAGAAAAGACTATCAGCCAGTGGAAGGATGGTGTTTGAGTCGAAGTCCGTGAATGATATTAGCTCATTTTGTGCATGTTGCATAAAAGGCCTCTTGTGGCTCGCTGGTGCAGTCTCAGTCTGCAGCACAGATCAAAAGTAACTTCTGACTCGTGACATTTTAGGCGGACCGACATTCTGTTATGGCTTGAACAAGATGGGAGGATTAAAAAATGTGTTTTGCGCACTATACTTCATCAGACGGGTGAAATCAAGGGCTTTGCCGACCCGAATTGGCCAACGTTTCACTTATCAGAGGTTTGAAACATATGGTACGGTAGCACAAGACATGATCGGTCCATGGATATTGAGATTATCACGTCGCTGAACAGACCGTCTTTATGGCTGCTGAAGCTTCTGGACCTGAAAACACAGGAGCTTTCAGCTGGTAAAAGCAGAGCATTATTCCCCATTAAGAGCTCACCTCCTGCAGCACTGGCGTAAATGAAACACTCCATTAAAGCTAATCAAATGATGCAAAACTAAAAAAAATAAATAAATAAAAATTAAAAAGGAGAAAAACAAGATGCATAAACTGCTTAATGATTGTGTTCACTGAAATTTTGTCCTGCTTTGCTCTGCATATGCAGCTCAGCCCCGCAGTCACACAGATACATATATGTTTACATGAGGCACCGGCAGGCTGGATTTAAGCTAGTGTCTACATTTCAAAGACTTTTGCCAACAATTTCAGATAAATCCTTAGCTAAATACTACAGAATGCCCATGTTTACATAAAAAAACCTGAAGACCGAGCATAAACTTTGCATCGATCACTGCGTTAAACATTGACATGTTTACATCAGGGTAACAGATGACTGTGTTGCTTAGGGAAACCTAATGAAGGAGGGTCGCAGTTTATCCCGGATCCTCCGGCCTGCTTCAGTGAGGGCAGCCTTGTTGGAAATCAGCTGACTGATTCCCAACCGGAAGCCTGAGTTTTACCTCATTTAAATTGGAGAAGCCGTGGCGGCTGTCCGGTCAGGGTCCAGCATCGTCACTGACGACCAGGGCAAAAAAAAATCCTTCCGTATCCTGAGAACATTGCATGATGATTGCATGCAAATTGCCTCCAGTCTGAGGCAGCAGAGATCCATGGCTAACGTCATAGCGTTTGCTCTTTTGCTAACAGCTTTGAAGGCAGGCTGGGCAGGTTTATCACAGGCGGTAGAGCTCCCGCTCACGGCCATCAGATGACACAGTTATAGGTCGTCACTCAAATATCTCAGCCCAATATCTCTGCTTTCATTGTGGCACCTTTAATGTCTCGTTAGCATTTTGCCGGTGTCATTGTGATTTCCTGCCCTGGTAATTTGTCTTTGTTCGTATGCATGGAGTGCCTCACTTTATCTCTGGTGCCACAAAAAAAGTCAGAGTCCTCCAATATGGCAACATACTATTGTGGGTTTATTGTGAGAATCATAAGCATGCAAACACTGGGCCATCTGTGGGTCCTGGGGGGGGGGAGATGCTTCAGAGAGTCTGAGATGGATCTGTTTCTAGACGGAGTAGCCGTTTGCCCTTGTGCGTCACATTATGGCGTGTTATCACGTCAAGGGTAATTGGAAGTGTGGGTGGGAATACCAAACGGGGATACTGAGGACAGAGTGACAGTGTGGGAAAAACAGAGGAGTCCAGAACAACGATTGTGCCGCTGCACCAAAGGGACACACACAACAGGTGAGGCGTTCGCCTTTTGATGCCGTTATTGGATTCAGACGGGTCACATTTATGGATGCTGGGACATGATAAGAAAATGAGGGACAGTATGATTGACTAGTGTCACTGCTTTTTATCAGTTGAAACCAAAACTCGTATCATTTCGCTTTACTGCACCACGTTTGCATGGACAGAGGAAAGAGCTGGTGGCAGGCCAGGAACAGAAATGCTAGCATTGAAGGGCAAAATAAACTCCTAAAGCATTTCAAAGCCTCCTTTCCCCCTTGCTTTCTGACTCGGTATCACCTCATTTGAGTAACACGCACACAAAATCACATGGTCAACTCTGATTTGGTTGCTTGATGTTAATTACACACTGTTAACCGAATATGTAAGCATTGCGAAATCCTTGCCAAAATCATATGCTGTCCACAGGAACTCTTACATAACCCCTTTGGAAGTACCTCGCATGGCAGTAGCTGCTACAGTAGCAGTGATGAATAAGTGTTGGATGAGCTGGACCCAGACCGGATAAAATGACCATCACCTGAGTCTGTTAGCGTCAACCCTTAACATCCTGCCTCTGCATCTACCATCTCCAGTCATGCTGTTTGTGAATCTACCCACACACAAGCCTGTTCCTGTGTGCCACACATGATTAAAGTGGGCGTGTGGTGACAAGAAAAGTGACTGGCTTTGATGCTTCCTCACTGTAGTCCCTTGTCACGCGAGGAGCCCCACGCATCATAAGATAAATAAATCAAACATGTGAGATTGTTGTTCATGAATCCTGAACTATCTCTGATCATTTGGGGAGAAGAGATAATAGCAGTACTCACCCTCTGTCAGCATTATTTTTAAGATTGGCTGAGTCTTATGAGCGCTGCAGCGGCTTTACGCCTGGGTTAATACTGCCCCCTGCTGGTGAGGACAAGCACCACCTGCCGGGCGTGTATGGACGTATATGAAAAACGATCTATTTATGAACGTGTATGTATATATGTGTGTGTGTGTGTGTGTGTGTGTGTGTGTGTGTGTGTGTGTGTGTGTGTGTGTAGATAGCGAGAGAGAGACAGAGAGAGAGAGAGAGGTAGATTTGCAAATTATCAAGAGGAAAGTTATGTGTTATCTCTGATTTTGACACAAAAAACGCGGGAAACTGCTGTAAGGGGTCTGAATAATTAGGTCTTGCACCTCTTGTAGAGCAGAAAGAAGAAAATCTTCACAGGTTATTATACGCTCATTATTTTTCTCTTTCTGTTACTGCAAAAAATTTAAAAAAAGTCTTGACTCGAAACTCGAGCAGAAGCACTCCGCAGTGAAGGAGAGATGCTGAGGAGCGCCAGAGGGTTGCTGGCTGTCGGGATGGCAGCTAATTTAGTGTGGAAATGGTTCTACGCCAGTTTGAACACACATTTGGACGATACCTCGGATGGCTGTTATGAGCGCGCTGCCTTTCGTGTTTCTCCAGTGTCGCCGATGTCGTGACATCTTGGTACTCACAGATGAGAGGCAAGTACAGCTTGTACTGTCCGTGGAGCGAAGCGAGTGGCAGCACAAACAGCTCTCTATTTTAGGCCATGAAGAATTTGAGATTTTTGTTGCTTCGGGACACTTAGAAGTGTCAGATGCTGCCAAACCCCTGAGCCAATCCATTTCTCCCATTACTTCTAATCAAGGCAAACCTGTGCTGATAGCCTACTGATCTCAACAAAAGCATGACCTTGTTATTGGCCTGCGGAAATAACAAACCTCCAGGCATTTGCGCTCCTTAATAGCCTGCACAGTCTGAATCTCTGATATGCTAATGATTACAGCAAGGTTCACCCAAAGTCTAATCAGTTCTCTGACGGGGTGAAAATCAAAGTTTTGGGCTCCATTCCTGCACGGCCACTGAGGAAACTCACAGGGTCAATTCACCAGCTCCGAGTATCAACTGAAAAAGTTTGGATGTTTGCCTGTTTTTGTCTCCGCAGTGGGAAGGCGAAGGGGGGGTGCAGTGGCACTTTCCGTGCAGTGACCCAGCACCGGTGGACGGCGGTGGGTAACAAATATAAGCGGAGAACAAGGAAACAGGGGAGGCCTCTGAGAGCGGAGGAAAACAGCTTGCTCCCACATTGGTATGCTGGATGAGAGGCAGGGAGGCGAACCCTGCTCACCTGAGGCAGTCAGATCTATCCCTCTGATGACATACACCAAGAGAACAAATCCTATTGAAGCGTCATTATTTGATTTCCCCACCATCCTCATGCCGTGATCGTTGCTCTTTCAATGCATGTGGGGCTCCAAACATCAATAAAGGAGGCGGAGCAGCGGCGCTCAGTTGGCTCTAAAATATGAAGTAAGAACGGTGGCAGCAGAGATCACACCGGGACCTGGAACTAGGCCGGCTTCTCCTGAACACTCGTATAAGCAATGTTTAGTGTCACGGGGGGGTCACGGTCTTGGGTCACCGCATTTTCTCCCTCAGCTAATGTCTCCCGCCATTCTCCTTCTCTGGGGCCGCACCTGGTTCAGCTGAAATTCATCCGTCATCCCGCTGCTTTGATAGATTTGTGTGTGTGTGTGTGTGTGTGTGTGTGAGAGAGAGAGAGAGAGAGAGAGAGAGAGAAGGCCATGGCTCAGCAGCTACAGTAGGTTATGAATTCCACTAGATGGTACTGTCTGTCTATATTTCCCTGCTGGCAGAGCAACGCGGTCCTTCATATCAGACACGTCAGGAGGTGTTGAAGACTATGAGGATGTAGAGGTGAAAATGCTTTTTTTTAAAATGTAAATACTCATGATTCTTTAAATAAAAGCAAAACACAGAACAACAGACCGGGGATTTATTGTTATTTTAATAAGTGAGTGTGCTGTTACCTCTGTTTTCTATCCATAGAGATAAGAGGATACACTTATTATGAACTGTATCTAAATGAGAAATGAGGTACGTGACCTAAAAAATGTAATCAGAGCAGAGAAAAAGTAATATCCCATGGCTTATTATTTGCTACATATAGAGTACTGAAATACTCATTCTACAAGCAAAGTGAGGACATTTTGGTGGTCCTGGGAACTTGTGTGTGAGTGTGTGAGGGTTAAGACATACTGTAATTTTAAGGTTGGGGTCAGAATATTGTTAAGGATAGGATCAGGGTTTGCTGGTTAGTTAGGATGGATGGGGTTTGAGTAAGGAACTGAGGAATCTATCGGGCCGTTCAAAGTCCCCGCAAATACTTATAAAGACAGAGGCAGTGTGTGAGTGTGTTCCTATAGTTCTCAGGAGGGTTTGTTGATATTAAATGAGGGTCTCGGAGCATCTGTAACTAACACCACTGCCAGGACTGCTGGCAATCAGAGATGGATCTTTCTTTTAATCACAGCATCCCGAGGCAGGTCTCAGGACCTCACGACAGCTCGGCGTTGCTCGTGGATCTGGAGATGGAGCCTGGTATCAATCACCCCCTCAGAAATCTCCTCCTGTAAGTTCAGCTGTGGTGCTCCTGGGTGGGGGGGGGGCATCAAACGTAGGCAAAGAGGGACGGGTAGGGGGGGCTTGGGCCGGACGGGAATGAGTGATACGGAGCCGCTTCCTGCTGATGTCTCTCGATGGATTTTTCATGTGTTTAAGTTGGACACGAGCAGGAAAAACGACGCTGGAAGCTGATCAAGCGATGGCTCCCTCGCCTCCAGCAGGGCTTAAGAGAGCAGTAATCAATCACAAGCAGCAGCAATAACACTAAATCTCCTCATGGAGAGTGACTCCGTGCAATAAAGTAAGTGAACATCCACACAGCCAAAAATTAAATAAAATCAAAAACCCAGAGTCTTGTTTTCTCTGAATGTGGAAACGTGTGATCCCTCTCTGTTTAATCACGTGCACGAGCTCCTCAGCCCAGCTTGGACTGACTGCTCTGCCAACCATGTGCATTTAAGCCCCGTGACAACAGTTTAGGGCCTGAGATTAACAATTCAAGTGGAACGCACGTTGGAGTGTTGATGTTGTTAGGACGTGTGGGCCAGAAGCCTCCTGCTTGTTGGCCCTGCCCGCACATGATAAACACATCAATATCTTTAAGCCTGCTTTTAACTTCTGCTGGGACTGAGAGCGTTTTTTATTAACATGCTAATGTAATCCACTCAGTTCATGAATCAGTCCGTCGGCCATTGATTCAGCCTCGCCTGTGATTCGATACCCGCAGACAAATATCATTAAACCTCCGGTGAAGAGGAGAAGTGTAACTGTAAAAGAGCAGAAAGGAGGCAGATCCTGAGAGGTTGTCTTTGGCCCCCGTCACATTCACGCTTGTCCTTTCACAGTCATTCGGAAAGGACAGGAAGGAAAATCAATGTTGCTGCGGCGACAGTGTCAGAAACAAGCTGGAGAGAACAAAGAGGATAAATGAACGAGGAGAGAAATGTCCCAGTGTGGCCCGGCATCAGTTTAGAAGTTTATTTATTTTGTTTATTTATTGGCCCATAATTAAAAGAGAGGGGTCCAAAATGCTGGAGGGTACCTCAGCATTGCTCTAAATATGTCCTTGGAAATGTCCCTCCATTTTAGCCCCACTCTGGGACCTGAACCTGAAACCCTCTGACTCCCAGCCCAGTCCCCTGCAGGACTGGACCAGACCCAGTAAGGGTGAAACCTGCATGAAAAGAAAAGAAAAGAAAAGAAAAGAAAAGAAAAGAAAAGAAAAGAAAAGAAAAGAAAAGAAAAGAAAAAAAGAAAAATGGCTGAGCAACAGTTTGAGGGTTTTCTCGCCGTCAGGTTCGGGTTTGCTTTGCTGACTTTGTTGCCATGAATCACAATTGTTCAACATGATTGGACCCGCGGTCCGGACAGGTCACCTCTAGCAACTGCAGTTTCAGATAAATAAGAATTAGAATTTGTGCTGCTAAAGTTGAGGGGAAAGAAATACCTTGGAATGTTTTCCTCCAAAAACAGCGCGGGGAGAGTGTTCGGAACATTTATCTAGATGGATTTATCCTCCTGAGCCCTCTGTGATTCTACTCGGTGATGTCACATGCTGCTCTTTAACTGATTTATAACGTAGATTTAGACGTTAATGGCTCCAGTCCGCGCACGGACGCCTGACGTCACCGTTGCGCGCTGGCTCGGCAGAGTTCTTCATCAGAGAGGACAGTCCTGATCAAACGCGCGCTTCAAATGCGGAGCGCGATGTTTGCTGTTCTTCTTTTTTAGATTCTAACGGTGCTCATTGGGTGATAAAGGCTTGGCTGGTGCGACTGTTAAAAGTTTGGTCCAGGCGCAGTTTGTGCGCGTGAGGCGCGGCAGCCGGGAGCTCCGGAGGAGTTGCTGCTGGAGAACAGTGAGGTGGAAATGGTCCACCGCCGTGCGCGTCTTATTTGCTCGTCAACAACTCGGGGAGGTTCGCGCATTGAGCTTGTGGCCGCTGGACTCGGCTCGGGAGCTGCTGAGGGACTAACAGGATGCATCGTCACTTCACCTCCCGTCGTTTGGAAGCTGAAGACGCGCGGATCCGTCTGAGCAGTTAAATTCTTCTCTCCCGCGAATCACCCCGACGCGCAATGATCTTAACTTTTGTCATCATGTTGGCCCTCCCGGGTAAGTAAGCCTTTCAGCCATCACGCCACAATTGCGCGCGGTGTTCCAGTCACTCGTAAAGTTTGCGTTAGTCCTTGCGCATCTTCGACAAAGACGCAATCACCGTGGACACGCGTGAATCTGCTTCACTTCCAGACCCGCTGCTCACCTTGAGGGGCGAGGGCGGCAGCGCGCCGGCCCGGCCCGTGCACCTCGACTGCGTAAAGGCCAGCGAGCAGTGCCTAAGGGAGCCCACCTGCAGCACCAAGTACCGCACGATGAGGCAGTGCGTGGCGGGCCGGGAGAGCAACTTCAGCGCGGTCCCGGGTCCGGAGGCGCAGGGCGAGTGTCGCAGCGCCATCGAAGCCATGAAGCAGAGCCCGCTGTACAACTGCAGGTGCAGGAGAGGCATGAAGAAGGAGAAGAACTGCCTCCGGATCTTCTGGAGCATATTTCAGAGCTTACAGGGTAGGACTCAGGGCTGGTGCACACCACTGTCATTTCGGGTCTTTTTAAAGCAAAACAATGAGTGTTGAAACTGTAGAATAAGTGAATAGCATCTTAACGTGATGGCTGGGTGAGAATCCCCCAGCACAAACAGAAAACTCCCAGCGGATCGTTTCAGGTGTTCTTCACAGCTTCCTGTTTGTCCCGCAGGTAATGACTTGCTGGAATACTCTCCTTATGAACCGGTCAACAGCCGGCTGTCGGATATTTTCCGCCTGGCTCCCATCATCGCCGGTAAGATGCTGCTTTTCTACCGCCGCCGCTTAACTGGAGTCAGCGTTCGGTGATTCGGTCCACGTGGCCACGTCTCCGCTGGGAATCTGTTGCTGTTTTGCAGCCACTTCTCAGCAGCCATTGTTCACCACAACGCTCCTATCCGCCGCTGTGACCTGCCATAGCCCAGGTTATAGTGTCTGTCCCTGTCATCGGTGGGAGTAAAGAGCAGCGGTCTGGCTGAGTTTTGCCTCCCAGGCTCGTGCAGCTAAGAGGGAAGTTGCGTTGCTTCGACTTGGGTTTTTCGTGAACCACCCTGGTGGCCCACAGCCTGGGATTACAGAGCTTGTAACGCTGAGAGGCAATGAAACGGAAACTGGGGGGGTGCAACGCTGATTTGAAGTGTGTGTTGTCCAAAGTGAAGATTGGGAGCATATGCCTCCAGTAGATGGGAGACACCTATCTACAGAAATCACACACACACACGCACGCACACACGCATATACACAGGAGTAATTAACCATCTGTCTGACTAAACAGGAGCTGTGAAATGTGACGAGCTCTGGGCTTCCTGGATGGAGGAGGGCGTCTGCATCACCAGCCAGAAACCATTTCAGTGAAATCTGCCCCCCCCCCCCCCCCCCCCCCCCAGCACCACCCTCACTCTTTTTTTTCTTCCTCTGGCTCTTTCTATGATTGAATCCACTTAGCATATCACAGTGCCCCTGCGCTCCGTGCGCTGACATCATGGTTAACTGGATTATAAACAGAAAGTGCAATGTTGTTGGAGTTCCTGTCTGTGTTGGGACGCAGGGAGGGAACCAGGAGGACACTGGAAACAGGGAATCAGGCACATTTGAGGAAGCCAATCAGCTGGTAATCCAGAACAAGAGTTAATAAGGGCAGGAGCTATCTCACCGGGAGCTGAACGGGTGACAAAGACGTATTAGGAAAAGTCCTGTCTGCCGGTAATGCCCTGTTCCGTCACAGCTATTGACGTAGCCGAAGCACAACTCATCGTTATTTATGAGAAATGGCCAGTGAGCAAAATACCCCCCCCATCCCCCAGGCAGAGCTGACCAGTGGGTACGACGTGCAGCGGTGTGTGAACAGCCAAAGGGAATTCTGAAAAGAGAAAGAAGGGGAGGGGAAATCACTTTATGGTTTGGATATCAGGAATCCATTTGCCATAAGTGACCTCATTCCTGCCTGTAACTAAGCCGGGCTCCAGGCCATCAGGGTGTAAAATAGTGCAGCGCACAATCACCCACATCATCCTCCGAGTGAGCTGCTGCGCTTTGATACTGACAGGAGCCGACAAACTCGTTACCTCCTTTGTGAATGTAACAGCAAATCCACTTTGATAAAAGCCGGCAAAGAAGATGAGCGAGTTCTCCCATTAAGGTTGGAATCCTACATAAATATTCACCGGGGAGCGGGATCGGGTGGCCACCCTGAAACTGACACCGGTGAGCGCTGAAGTCACTTGGGGGCACCTCGCATGTCTAACGGGCGAGCGTTTCGTTTGATATGGTCACCAGGGACCTGGATTGGTTACAGGATTATTCAGAGGTTCTCCATTGAACTGGCTGAAAATGTTAATATTCGGACCCTAGTCCTCATTTGGACTCGTGTCCAGCTCAGACTTGATGACTCTGTTACAGCAAATTCAAACATCTCCTGATTGCTGCGTCCAGAAATCCAGGTGGCCTTTTATCTTCTGAGAAATGTCACTAAAACCTCTTTATTTATTCCCACAAGCCCTCTGTGGGATTAATTAGTGATCAGATGGATGTTTATTTATATGACTGCTCACAGTCTTCAGACACCTCGAAGAGATTTATCGGGATTAACGCTGATAAAAAGTGGCGAATGTGGCTTCAAACGCCCTGATTGATTTGATCCCATTATTTTTTTTATTGCAACGCCTCTGGAATGCTTTGCTTATGACAAATTCATTACATTCTTAACTCATATCGAAGGGTTATGATCTGCCGCATTGTGTGTCCAGGAACATCGGCAAAGCTCCGCAGCTAAATCAATGACCAGAGACCTTTTGAAGATGTAACACCATGATGCTGTGCAGACGTGAGGGATGGCGGCGCCGCAGAGCTGCACCTATAGATCTCCATCTTTTTGCTAATTAACCCTTGATTAAAGACAGTGTCCGCTGATTCTATGTGCAGGGTCTTGGAGAGCAGAGGGAGAGAGCAGGAGGGTCCCATTAAATGCCTCTGGTCAAGGCTTCTTTACATTAAAGGGGGTTTTCCTTCTGGGGTCACGCCCCGTTAAGAGATTTCTGCAAAGCGTCGAGAAATATACAAAAAATTGAATTGAACTGAATTCACATAAGCTGCACGCTTGCTTGCTGTACTCAGAGCGGCTAACAAGAGACTTGTTGTCAACACCTAATGTCACGCTAGGAGCTGCCCAGGGAAAACTGGGATGTCTGACTAAAGCCACCTTAGTGTCACGTGAAATTAGGAATCATCTGCATACATGGGTTACGATGTGATTCCAATTGTGTGACAGCAGTCATGTGACTAAGAAACAATACTAGTTTTAGTCATGTGACCAAGAATGAATACTATTTTTGCCAGTGCCCCAGAAGTGGTGCGGTAGGTTCTCCAACATGGATGACAGTAAGGATGGCTAACATGTTGTTGCTATGTTCTCTGCTCTGACGCTTTGGTTTAACCACACAATTTTACAATGCGGTCTGTTGGAGGTGTAAAACTGGTCTCGATTAAAGATTCTTTAACATTGCAGCCAGTTCTGTGGCAGATCCCCATTTTCAGCTTCTATAGTTTTAGCTAGGCTACACACTTTGCCATTTTTGCCATTTTTACATACTCAGCCTTTAAATGATGACATCATGTTACTTTGCTGGTGGATCACAGGTGCATACTAGGTAGGATGTCCTTTCCAGCCTCATAATGAAGCTCTCCTTCAGGTTTAAATTGGACCTAACTGGGTGTCTTCCCGAAGGTCTTTTGTGGCCGCCTATTTGAGGTTAAAAGGTGAGATTCCACTGTTGCTAAACTGACAGCAAAGTGAATGGCAGCAGGGTGGTTTTGCTCTGGGGATGAAACCTAAGAGGGCTTAAACAGACGTGTTCTGTCCCTTGAAGCCTGGAGGCTTCTGAACCGTATTTGTTTTACTTCAGAGGTTCTGGTTGCTGCTAAGGCATTAGAGCTAACGTTACTTAATTCGGTGGATGAATCCGTGTTAGCTATTTATGGTTTGGGGATTTTCTGAGATCTGGTTTCTCTGCCGTTAAAGGAAATGAATCAGAAGGAAATATTACTTATAAAAGTGAAGCAAACCATAACTTCAACCATTTTAATTGTGTAATGTTTAGAGACATCTAGTGGTGAGAGGTCAGAGGGTTGTTCTCGTAGGTACAATTACAATTTCCTGCAATTACATAAAACATTGTAGCGTCTCTGACGATGTCTTCACATATTAGACATCCTAACTTTGTATTCTCTTGTATCATCTGAACCTTACAAGGAGCCTGATTGACTTGTGTTATCAGTTCATATTTTATTGATGAAGAAAGATGAAACCTTTGCACCCGCTCAGAGATGTTAGAAAGGTGTCAGGAACCTCTGGCAGATTCGGGCTTGAGGTGGGCAACTCCCCTCTCTGGGCGGCAACCATTTCGTGTGGAATTGTCCCACCTCTGACCCAAGAGCTCCACGCAGCCCGAAGTCCCAGCTCACATCTCCAGGCACTTGTTAGATGCAAGTAATGAGTTCTGTAATATGTGATTAACCCAAGGTTCAAGACTGTATTCAGATATAATCATGGCTCATTCAGCGGCGCATGAAAAAGTGCAGCGGCCTTTAATTCCACCTCAAAAGGCAGAATTACAGAACTCGCTCTTCCATGTCACGGCAGAGGAAGCGCTCTGTGTTATGGCACAAAAGTCAGCCGAGCAAGAAGGACTTCAACTCCGAATGAGGAATCGGAGAGGTGAGCGTCTGTGCTGGCTAAAGCGTGGGAGAAAGAGAGGCTTAGTCAAGAAGGGAGCGCTTGGTTGATGCGCTGCCTTCAGGCCTTTTGAAAGGTAGATTTTCTACCAAGCTGAAAATAACAAAAGCTCAGTTACGCCCATTAAACGGGCGCAAGCATTTGTACGTGTTTGTGTCTGCTCACGAAGCTGCATCCATGTCGTCTGTGCACCATCCGCCACCAAAAGGTTCCTTTTCTGCCTCCTTTCAGCTGAGCCCGCATCCACCAAAGAAAACAACTGCCTGAACGCCGCCAAAGCGTGCAACCTGAATGACACGTGCAAGAAATACCGCTCGGCTTACATCAACCCCTGCACCAGCAGGGTGTCTGCCTCTGAGATCTGCAACAAACGCAAATGCCACAAAGCCCTGCGGCACTTCTTTGACAAGGTAATCAGCAGGTTTTTCCTGGTTTCTCTGCTCAGTCCAGGAATTTAGGGGGTGGCACAAAAACACACCCCATTTCCATGAGTGCCGCCCCTCTTGCTTTGGGTCCATTTTGTTTTACTCCTCTGGATGAGCATGAGGTTTGTGATGCACTATATCGCACTGTTGTGTCTGAATTCCCCAAATCTCACGAGTCCTCATGATTCCCGCTGTCCGGTGGAGCCTGCGGTTGTTGACGGACGGCGGAGCAGAGCCGATCCGCATCCATCGGAATCCCAGCGTTACAGATATCCTCTGTTTTTGCTCTTATTGCGCTGGCAAATTTGAGATCATCAAAGAAACTTTAGCTTAAGAAAAGTACAAGAAACACTATTTTTTCCCAACAATCACCTGATTCACTCAAGATTTATAACTGTATCATCTATGAGAAACAGCTTTTTTCTGTCTTTCCTAAAACTGAAGGTTCCAACAAAATACAGCTACGGGATGCTGTTCTGCTCCTGTCCTGCGGGGGACCAGACGGCCTGTGCAGAGCGCAGACGACAGACCATCGTCCCCATCTGCTCCTATGAGGACAAAGACAAGCCAAACTGTTTGTCTCTCCAAAACGCCTGCAAGACCAACTACATCTGCAGGTGCGACGGCCGAGGGCCTCCCTGGGACCTTTTTGGAAGCTCCACTCAAAACAAAAAAACTCCTGTAATGGAAAGTCCAAATTGAAAGTAGAGCACTCAGAATATTAACGGAGATGGAAAAGGCCGCTCTGACATTGAGTCAGCTTGAAAAGATGGCAGGGTTACATATTATAGGCTGTAAAACTGGGAAGATTTTAGCCCGCGCGGCTAACAACAGCAACAAGAAATTAGCATCTGTCGTGTGTGTTTATAGGTCGAGGCTGGCCGACTTTATCAGCAGCTGTCAGCCTGAGGTTCGCTCCATATCCGGCTGCCTGAGGGAGAGCTACGCCGACTGTCTGCTGTCCTACTCGGGCCTCATTGGTGAGTTAGCAAATTTATTATTCCCTCACAGGAGCGGGAGTAAGGTGCTTGAAAAGACGTAGAGATAAGATAATGAAGAGGATTAAGTGGCCACATGTCTGTCTTGTGCTTTCTGATCTCATCTGAGTTTGTTTTTACACGCTGACTCGAGCAGCCACGACTCTTCATTGGGGTTTAACGGTTCAAGTGTTCCTGCATCTATAACAGTCTGTCGCTCCTAAACCAGAATAACTCTACTCTCATTGCCTCCAATGACACGTGTGAGCGTGCACATCTATCCCATGATGAATGAATGGGTGGCCGTGTCGGGATCGCAGTTTGCTGCTCAGTGTTGCTGAAGAAACAGAAGAAAGAAGAGCCTCATAGGCTCCACCCAAAGGCGGGAGTGTGGTCACCATGCTCGTTTACCCCCCCTGTATTTTCAGGTACGGTGATGACGCCCAACTACGTGCGGTCGCTGGGCATAAGCCTGTCGCCGTGGTGCGACTGCAGCAGCAGCGGGAACAGCAAGCCGGAGTGTCAGCGATTTGCGGAGCTTTTCACCAACAACCGATGCCTCCGTTAGTTCGCACGCTCATTTTGTTTATGCATGTTGGGTTGTAGAGCTAAACTAAATCAACGGTGGATTACAGGCAGACTCTCGACATCCCATCCTAAAGATTCTCGTTCTTTCAGGAAACGCAATACAAGCATTCGGAAACGGTACTGATGTTGGGGTGTGGCAGCCTCAGCCCCCCATTGAGCCCACTGCAGCAGAGCCGAGCATCACTCGAAGGACCAAAGACCAAAGCAGCAATGCGCTGGATGCGCTGACGCACTTGAGCAAACTGGATCTCAATGGTGATCCGTTGTATCCCGTCTGTGGCACCTTGCAGGTAAAGAATCAGTCAATGTTGTCGTGACGCGTTGACTGTAAGACTAACAGTGCTTATTGACTGTAATTTTACTTAATTTTGAATCTTTATCGACTCAGAAGTTCACAGGTCAGAGGTCATTTGTTTATTATCTTCGTGTAATTAGCACCGCGTGAACTTTGATGACATCAACAACTTTGCAACAATCTGGAATTCAAAACTAGTGAGACCTAAACATTAGGTTGTGCCAGTTGTGAGGCTTCTGTCTCAGTGCCAGGCATCAGGTTTGGTGACTTTGACGGATCGGGATGGTTTTAAGGCATGCACAGAGTCCCCCCCCCCCCAGGGAGGAAGATGAGATGTCAGTGTGGAGTCAAGGTTTCCAAAGCTGTCATGTCAAAACTAATTGGTGGCCTCAGCAACATCAGAAATGGCCTAAAGGCGTTTGTGTGTGTGTGTGTGTGTGTGTGTGTGTGTGTGTGTGTGTGTGTGTGTGCGCGTGTGTGTGTGTGTGAGTGTGTGTGTGTGTGTGTGTGTGTACAGGTTACACAGTGAGGACCAGACTACACATTACACTCCCATTTGTCAGACTTGGTTTGAACGTTCAGACGAGGGTTTGGGTCAGGATTAGGGGTTTAGTTATGATGTTAGCATTAAGATAATAAGATGGGGGAGGGATTAAGAGCAAGCATGAGTTCTCACAAGTACAGTACAAATTTGGTGTTGTTTCAGTTGTGTGTGAGTCCTTCAGCCTAACCTGTCCTCTGGTAAAGACTGTCCACTGGCCAAGGGACGGATCAATGGATGCCATGTTTTTGGGGTCAGTTGACGAGGGTTAGCATGTTTCTGGGCTCTTTAGGTTGGATGAGATGGCCAATTTTCTGTAGCACAGTCCCGGTGATGTGAAGAGACTGTTTGAAGGTCACGCTGGAGGTTGGAGATGGGTCTGCAGCCATTTCCAAATGCTCAAAAGTATCACCAAGATGGGACTGACCCATGTGAGGCAGCACGTCGCCAAGTGTTTGCTGAGATGTTTCCCCTCCTGCTGCTTCTCGAGTACTTTTTCCTGGCTTTGCCCACAAACTCCAGAGTTATTCTCCTCAGATAAATTGGAAGTGGCCATATTTTTAAGCGAGATGATATCACAGACTTAAAGCAACACAATCTATCACATTGGCTTTTAATAGTGATAATATGATTTATCACCACAAAAGAAAAAATGTTCTGCAAGAGGAAAGACCTCCTCAAAACCAATTAATCATTCTTCTTCTGGACTGTGGGCTGGGAGCAATCGTTCTGCTTAAACAAACAGTTTATAGGGTGTTTAAGATGTTCCCAAAAGACTTGCTTTATCATTTCCTCTCCTGCTGTTTGTGAGTGTGTATTTAAACTTGTAATGTATTAAACTGTCCTGAAGTGATATTTATGTGCCTAAAATCTGTGTGTAGCAGCGGGAGTTGACTCGACCTTGTTTGGATGCTTAAATATGCCCTTTAACAGTTTGACTTCCAGACTCGGGTGGTTCTAATTTTGCCTTTTGGGCTGAGGCTCCTTAAATGAATGGTAATGTCAGAGAAGCCAGGGGATGAATATTTGATGGAATAGCTGCAGCTCCATCTGTCCGTCTCTCATCCTCAGAGAGCAGCGTGATTAGGAAAGATTGAGTTAAGTTAATGCCGCTTTTCTTTCTGTTTTTTTTCTTCCAAACCTTTGGACTCAGGCCCAAAACCTGGCATCCAATCAGACGGTGGATGCCACCCTGTGTGTGGTAAGAACTCGTTTTATTACTTTGGAGCAGTGGTCCCCAAACTATGGCCCGTGGGCCAGATACGGCCCACCTGCACATTTGGTCCGGCCCCCTGAACAATACCAGAAAGCATTTTGATTTTTTTTCATATATATGTATTTGTATTTGATAATAAAGTTGGACTTTAGAGACTGCTCATATGAGTCATTTAAGTAAGCTGAACTTGGATCTGTTAAGCTTGTGCATGGCACAGCAGCAAGTTTATGTTCCAAGGACTTTTTTTGTGTGAAGAAACCAGAAAGGGTTATTTGATTGTGCTTTCTTGAAAACAATAAATTTTTACGTTAAGGCACTCCTGCAATCCTCGCACTTTTTCTGTGACAAACTGACCCTGGCCCCTTATCAGAGAAGGCAAAAGTTATGTGGCCCTCACAGGAAAAAGTTTGGGGACCCCTGCTTTGGAGAGTTGCAACATGACACGACAGGAGTGGATTTACTGACAGCACTGATTAGATGCCACCGGCGTGCGTTCGTGTGCAGCCATCTCATCAGCTCTGTGGCTTCCGACTCCGTGATGTCACTTTTTTGGGTGAAATTCTGCCTCCGATGCGGCTTCGGCTCCGTCCCAGTTTGACGTTGCTCTCTATGTATGAAAGGGTTGGATTAGAACCAAAACTGACCGTTCTAATGGAATTCTCCAGCCTTTTTATCATCATTAGTGTTGCTAATCTGGTTTTAATTCGGACGTAATCATTGCTTTATTGTCCCCACGGAGCTCTTTTTGGTCATATCTTAATGTCCTCTAAACTAAAGTCACGTTGACCTTCTGACGTTCCTCCCACAGAACCATCAACTGGGCGAGTCCAGCAGCTCTAATGCCATCGTCAGGAGTTCAGGAGTCGCGCTCACGAGCTCGTGCGCCTCCATCCTGCTGCTCATGCTGGTTGTTACTTTCCCAGCGCCGCTACAGGACGTCCAGCTTTTGTAAAGGCGGCAGGTCGACGCCGCTGACCTCAGCAAGCTCCAGCTCATATTTTTATTTTTAAGATTTCGAGATCTTTGGGCTACACACGTCTCCATGTTGACTGTTGTTTGACCAGCGGAGATTCGGCAGTGGAGAACGTCGGCGTGAACGTCACTCCATCAGCACACGTATGACGGAAGGCGCTGCACAAATTGGGTGTTTTGAAGTTTCCCACTCAAAAAACAAAAGGAAGTGTTACATGTTTATCCAAAGTTACATGTTCCAAGGAACACTGAAGACACCCACTCACCAAAACACCACCCAGAAGAGAAGAACCCTTTTTTTTAATTCTCCACCTGAAGATCTCACTGATTGTTACATGGTAGTTGGTAGTTCCACCGCTAAAGAAGATTTTGTACATATGATGTTACGTGTGCGCTCTGTTAAAGTTTGCTGCTGGTAGTTCGTGACACGTCCGTATCGGTTTCCAGAATCTATGTTATTAGCAACGGTAACGACTGAGCGCTCTCATCCAGTGTGGTTCTGGTTTGTCTGATGTGACGGCGTGTGATTCTTTACTCCCGTGGATTCTGTGTATCTATTGTATGATTGTGGAAAAGTGCACAACATTTGCCTAAACAGTATTGAACAGATTCAGCTAGCTGTCGTGGCAACGAGAAAAGTCATCAAGGTAAACTATTGAAATTTAGCGATGTTTTCGTTTGCTTTAAAGTGAAATTGATGAATGACTTCACCATTTTCTTTTGTTTGTTTTTTGGCTAAAACCACCCAGACAGGGGTTCACAGAGAAGGTGTACAGAACTACAGGCAGACTAAATGAACAAAGGCCAGAAGATGTTAATTGCTAGCAATTATTGCTGATGCAAGTGGCAAAAAGTTGGAAACACTTAGGGCTGTTATTATAATCTTAATGACAGCGTAATTACCGGACCTTATCGAACATGTTGAGGCTGACATTATCGAAGGCGCAGAACGCATCTGGGAAAATCACCGAGCCTGACGACTCAGGCAGAGCCTGTCAGGGCGCACTCGTCTATGTATTTATCAGGTTCGGATTTCCTGACAGAACTCCAGAGTTGTCAGCGATCGGGAGGGTAAAAATGTACGAGCAACGTGTAAAAATGATCTGTGTTTGAAAAAAAAAAGAGAAAAGAACCTGAAATAAAAAGGATCACCAGTGATTCATGCTGGTTTGGGCTATGAAAAATCCTTCATTTTTTACCGTCCTTACATTAGTTCTGTTCTGCTAACCGTGAAGTGTGTGTGTGTGTGTGTGTGTGTGTGTGTGTGTGTGTGGTGGGGGGCACTATTGCCAGTCCGATCACATCAGCAACAGTGTTTAGCTCCACGAGTCGACAAGGACGTAGCCGGCAGAGGACGGGCTGCACGAGGAGTCGGGGGTGGGCGCAGTGATGGAGTAGATGACCCGAAGAGAGCCCCAGATTTATTGGAGGCACCTCAGGAGAAGAAAAGGTTCTAAAATAATCCACCACTTGTTGACCGATCGAGCCAGAAGTGACAACAGAGCTGAGCGTCGGGATTAAAGTGAACTTTGATGAGTTCACGTCGAGAGCTGAAGGGTTAAAGTCGCCGGGAACATGAGTGGCCTTTGTGTTAAAGTTCTGTTGCCATGACACCCAGACGAGTTAAACCCTGTAACTCCTCCAGCACCACCACCACTCCAGGTCAAGTGTTTTTGCTCTTTTTACCACTAACGAAGGAAACGCCAGCGGATTCACGCTGCGGCTCAGCCTTTGTGAGCCTGTGCCACCACAGTATGATTCCGGTTTTCCCTTATTTTTTTCATGCTGGTTCCCTTCACATCTTTCCCTGGGACAACGATAAGAGACAGCAGGAAGGAGAAGGTAGCTGGTCTGGATTCAAGGTGACCTTGTGGGATGAAACGATGGAGGCCGCTTACAAAACCGAAAAACAGAAAAATAAAAACTCATCTATGTGTTGCACAGGCTGACGTGCCACCTAAACGGGATTCAATCCTTAAACCACAATTTATTTTTTATGAAGAAAGATTTCAAGTTTAAATTGGATTAGGATTATTTTAAAAGTATTTATTTATAATTTTAAGAAAAGTTTAACCCAAGAACACTAGTAATGATTTTTATCTCCATAAGGTTGGATCTTAGGTTTCATCATCACCATCACCATCATCATCATCATCACCATCATCATCACTATCTTGGAGAAGAACCCCCGATGTCACGATAAAGTCTCAAAAGTGGTTATTCAACACGTGCTGCTGCCAACGCCACTGATCGCTGATCACTCCTGGGAGTTTCTTCTCAGAGGGGAACGTCGGGCTCCAGCTTCAGCACCACGGAGAGCTCCGCCCCCGCGTTCTGGGCTGAGACTGGAGGAAACGGAGGCAGCTGTCCTCCATCCAACGTCTGACCCGCCCGCGTGATGGCCGCTGTTTCTCTGGGACGAGGCGCGACTCCCTCCTCGCAGCGCGTGCTTAACCTGCCGCCCGGTGGCCTCAACCCGCTGCGTGACCCCTGCAGAAGGGGGCCGGACACCCAGCTGGTTGGAAAACAAACCTGTTCGGCTGAGATGTTCCACAGCACCAACCATCACTGATAAGAGCGGTAATAAGCGCGGCAGACATGGAGCTGGAGTTCACTGCTCTAGATGTAATTAAGATATGGCAACAGAGGACTAATGTCAGGTGTCGAATAAGCCCTCCACTCCAGCTTACCTGACAATAAGCGTAACAACAAATACCCCTCTGGTGTTATCTGGCCTCCATTTTGGTTGTTGGGCAAATACTGTGCGTGTGGGAATCAGAATGGAGAAGAAATTAGCAGCAACAGATGCCAAACTCCCTCCTGAGAAACACAAAGAGCAGCCATATGGTGTGACCTGATGTTCTCTCTCTCTCTCTCTCTCTCTCACACACACACACACACACACACACACACACACACACACACACACACACACACACACACACACACACACACACAGAGACTGGATTACAGCATTGAGGCAGGACGGGCCGTTTTAAGGAGCAGAAAGATGTTTGAAAAGGTGAATAAAATGCAGGTCGGACGTCCACAACAACTGTCTGGTCACAGTTCACAGTCGTTTCTGGTCTGTGACACCTGCCTGTTGAAGGGACAGATCGCGAGAAAGACAAAGTCAAGGTCTCCTCGACTTGATCCAATTAATGTCTGGAACATTTTACAGTGTTATCAGGACAAGAAGGAAATAAAACGAATTAAAGTGAGGGAGGAATGACAGACGCGGGGACTTGACTTTGCCACCAGACCAGAAGACGGAGCGTGTTGAACATGGGCAATAAGGACGTCACCTTCGGAGGACGCGCAGCCTTTACAGTGACGTTAAACACAGATTGTGTCAGTTCTGTTCAAAACACTCAGCTGTGCGTTTCCTGAAGAAACCGACAGCAGAATTTCAAAAGTCCTCCATAAAGGAGATGATTCCAATCAGGAAGCATTGTCACCAAAACTTCCCATTCGATCCGGGACAAGACAATTAACAAAACAATTCAGAGGCAGTTAGTGGACTGATATTCGCAGCGGTTTTCCAGTCGAATCTCTTCCCTGCAACCAAATTTCAGCTCAGAACGTCCATCGGTCACCTTTCACCTTTGGTCCAAAGGCTGCAGAACCCAGTCGCTCCCTTGGCTCATGCCCCGACGCTGGGGCATGAACCCAAACATTACCTTCATGTTTGGGTCAACAAAGAAGATTCCACGTGAAGCTTCTCAGTACCACCCTCGCGCCTGCTGATGGTGCACGCCGAGCCGCTACCGATGTTGGAGCAGTCCTCGCCGCTGGAGCCGACGGCTACAGGACGATGGGAACCAGACGATTTAGTTTGAAAGCTCGGCCAAGTCCCACTTTGAGCGTTCTGTCACAGGATTGGACACGTAATGACCTCAGCTCTCCTCTGTACAGAAAAAGGGCTAAAAATAGCGTCTTTGTCATGTGCAACCTCCTGGAGACCTCAGCCTGGCTGGTGCTCAAGTCCATGAATCAATCATGAGTCTTAATGAGAGGTCTCATTGTCTGGCGTCGCCCTTCGCCCCAAATTTCTGAACGCTTTCATTTTTCAAGAGGATTTGCTAAGAACAAAAGAAATACCAATGATCATCATATGGACAATCAAAATAGAGGTTATCTTCATCTTTGCAGCTCTACAAGGACATTTTTTAACTTTAAATTGTGTGAATCTCCCAGAACAAGCTATAATCTGGAGAGGGGGTTTAACGTGCACGGATCTGCTAGCACAGACAGGCTGAGCATGTCAAGGACAGCTACCGGGGGGAAACCGATCTAAAGCTTCAGATTAGGTCTAACCGATCTCCTGCTGGGTGCTGATGGCCAATTTAGGTGGAATTTCAATGATTTTCTGTGCAGGTCACTGATGGGAACGGCGTCTAGCGCCAACGGCGTCATTATCTATGGGCATGCGATGATGGAAAATCACTTTCAGTGATTACTGAACCACTTATCAGCGGATGTGTCATATTGTCAGTGTGTTTGGAAGCTGGACTTGAGTTGCTCCACAATTAATACCGCTGAGTCCAAACGGTGAAGAGCAGCACTCTGACGCTGGTGAGGAAGCAGAGGCACTCAGAGAGGCGCAATAAAGGGCAAAGCTCTAAAAAAAAGAAGAAAAAAAAAGAAAATCACCTTTCAGAGGATGGTGCTGCATTTTCAGGGCCAGTGGGGTCGGCTTGGCAACTGAAAATATACATTTTTAAAAATGCACACCTGTGTGAGAGAATATAATCATTTAAATGGATATTAAAAGGCTTTTTTTTCCCCATCGAAAATGGCAGAGTAAAAAAAACAAAAACCACCTAAAATGGATGGTTTAAGCTTGTGTTTATCAACAATAACTAGCTTCCTGTACAAAAATGGAATAAGACCTTAATTTCTGCAGCCATAAAATACATTTTCTCAGTTTCACTCAATGTTTCGCAACCCTCAAAGGTTTTAGAGCAGCATGTAAAAGAATTGTAGCCATTTTTATCAGGTCTGTTTAGTTTATTTCCTGGCATGTTGTCCATCATTAAAATACACTAAAGATAACCAATAATACAGTTTATTGTTGTTTTTTTCTCCATAATAGTGAGACCCCGACTCCTGTGTAGTGTCACCGCTCTTTGGTGACACTGGCAACAGGGAATTAGGTGTTAGCTGGCATCTTTATGAAATGCATCATGATGAGAACATTGCAACAACAACAACAAAAAAGGACAATGCCCACAGTCTGTAAAAAGTCTGGACATTTCAACTGACTTCAGTCGACAGTAAAAAGTTAAATGCGCAATTACACTGGAATTTGTTAAATATCAAAACAAAAACTATCAACAGAAATGCTTCTTCTTCACAAGTGTAGCAAAACACATTGTTTTTTTATCATAGATATAATAACAATACTGAGATATTGTCACGATAATGTGATAACAATAAATTACAATAATAGAAATGAGCATCGTCTTTTGCCATTCAATCAGAAAACCTGGAAATAAAACATAGAATCTCAATTGGACAAGACACTGTACAGCCAGATTTCCTTTTTAATTCTGCAGATCAACAGCTGAGTTCATGGAAAGCCCAAACATTATAAAAAGGTAGTGTTACTCCTTGTAATCAAAAGATGGGAATACAGGACGGGGAAGGGGGGGGATTCAAAGTTTGGCAGTTTGAAGTGTTCCAGTTGATTGAATGAAGCTGGCGTCCTCTCAACCGCGTGTTAAAGTGTGTGCACCCCCCCAGACTCCGTGTCCGGCCAGCTTCAGCTGGGCTGGGCGACGGGCGCGGATAAACGCTAGGACAACAAGAGTGCTGACGGGCAAGGACCTCACGGCGTAGAAAGAGTTAAAAATTGTGAAGCTTCATTACAAAAGGCAAATGCAGCACCTTAGAATACCACTTGCTGGCAAGCATAACACAGAAAAGAATCCCAAAAGGCAGCAGAGCCGTTAAAGTCAGGTGATGATCTGACCCACGATGAAGGGAGACGTTTCCTTTGCCTTCAGGGCTCAGGGTGCAAACGTGCTGACAGGTGGAGCGGGGCCGGCTGCAGGTCGGTGCACAGGTCGGCCCCCGTGGTAGCGCGGTGACCTCGGTCTGGGCTGAGGGGAGGGGACCTGCCGCAGAGAGAGCCGTGATGGCGGAAGCGTTCCCCCGTCGTCCGACCTTTGGCGGATGTGCGAGAACCCGGAGACTTGAGTCGTAGCAGCCGACGATACCGAGAAGCCCCCGGCGCCACGCGCCGCTCAGAGGGTGGCGAGAAGGAGCCAGTGGATGGAAGAGCTGCGGCTCACACGCAGGTGCCCTGGAGCGCCGGAGGAAGAGCTTTGCGGTTCTTTAACGACTGGGTCTTGTCTTTAAAGTCCGACGGTTTCTGCTGTGAGACGTCTACCAGGGCGCTAGCAACAATCAGTCCTGAAGGAAGAAACAAAAAGATGCTCATTAATGCCTTTAAAGCTTCCTCGCTTGCATGTGCCCAGCGTCCCAGTTCGGCAGCCTGACCTGACTGTCCCGGTGGAGGCAAACCCGAGGGTCCAGAGGGCAGATGCAGCAGGACAGTCAACACGGCGGCTTTGCCTCCTGAACACGGCTCCATGGCGACAGGTTTGGGAGCCCCCTGTGAAGAGGGGGGGGGGGGAAAGGACACATTATTTGTGGAGTTATTGTAATGCGAGAAAGTTAACGCCGCGGTGCAGAGCAGGACGTGGCTGTTTGGACTTTACAGTAAAAACGCTGCACAATGGAGTGTCACAAATATCAGCGATAACGTTTGTGATGTGTGACAGACGGGATCCTGAGTGATTCGGTTCAGGCTCGGATCGCTCGCCGCCGACTCAAGTTTCCATCTGAAACGTCTCGACAGATGTTTACCGCCGTGTTGCGATTGAATTGACTTTTGCGGCTCTAATCGCCTGAAGTGGCTGCATCTGCCCCCCCCCACCCCCCCACGAGACAACACGGGAAGGAAAACAAAAAAGCGCACGGCGCTGCGCGTCGGGACGGTGGCCTAACCCTCCGCGGTAATGGCCGAAAACCGCTCGTCTCCAGCGTGGAATACATGTCACCCTGGTGATGAATGCGAGGCTTTGGCAGCATGTTTCAGACGAGGGGATGGAAATTGGGGTACGGTAATGTCTGGAGTGAACCGCCTCCGCTCTGGCTGCATTTAAAATGGAGATGAGAGAGGCGCCGCATGCAGAAGCGAGTGCTGAGACACGGCGGCGGTAGCGTGTGTCCTCCAGTCGCACGTGTGCTAAGCACATTTTTAAACATGCTGTGCTGTGTCGTTCTTAAAGGGCTAGTAGATCCTGGATGTGCAACACAATGTTGCTCCTAAGGTAAAGTCGGGAGAGAGGCGACGTTAGCGCCACCACGAACGTACAGGGGCAGTTAACTGGTCAGGCAGTTGGTGACCGCTCCAAACCCTGCGCACTTGGCCCAGCATCTAGTCCTGTTTTAAAAATAGAAACTGGTTTGCCTTTTAAACTGTTAGGAATGGAGCACGTTTGGCATCTCATTGCTAACGGCCACTAATGGCTCCTGCCACCTGTTTGTCTCCTCTTATGCTTTGCTTTCCTTCTACAACGCTCCTGTTCAGCGTCGTTGGCTTGGTAAAACCCTAACCTACAATTAAACACATCCAATTGTTCATATAGTGGTCTGTAATGCCATGCTCAACAGTACAAACATTTACTCAGCAAGACAACCTTCCTGTTCACTTTAGCCTCATTCAGTCTCATCAAAGTGCTAAAAATGCATAAATATATAATTTCTCATCAACTATTTCATTCTTGGGGCACAGGATTTATATTAAGTCTACCTGAATGTGATGATCCCAAGCTTTCATTTAAAAAGAAAATAAATGTTGATCTGGATGAATTCATGGGAATGATAGCAAAGCTGAAGTTATTCCATTTCCATTTCAGTCACAGGATTACATCTTCCTATCCAAACCTTTATAATTGCTGCAACCATTTCCATATTTATCAAACAGGCTTACACAGTCTGCATTTATTTACTAGGTCTGCATTACCATCATTTACACACACACACACACAGACACACAGACACACACACACACACACACAGTCTGCTCTCCTTTCCCCTCCTGACAGGTGTCATCCATCACGGCGGCTGCCCGCCCGTTCCATATGTTGAATGTCGGCCATCGTGCTTAGAGACATCAGTGACATCAGCGCTTGGGCCTGAAGTGCTCTGGGCCCCGATTCAACTGGCTCGCTGTCCAGCAGCCGCTCACTAAAGCCCAGATCAATCTCCTGAGGTTTAAACGCAGCAGAAGTGGGAACTGATCATGAAGGCTCCTCGTGTCCTCTCAGCTGGAGGGTCCGTGTTGGCACCAGTCCTGCGGTTAGACAAGCTAACAATCACAGGATAAAGCCTTCGCGTCGCACATGCCGGGCTGTGTGCGATGGCTGCCCTGTTCCCAGAGGGAGCGACACGTGAGCTGCCTGTACGTTGACCTGGAGGAGGTCGGCGTTGCTTTAATGGCTCAGACAGCAGTGATGAGAGCGTGGCATCGGTGTCCTTTCTGACACTAACAAATATCTCCAAAGGCTAAGTGATGCCAGATGCTAACCAATCAAGCTTTATAGGGCTAAATTAGCTTCCCAATATCACGGTTCACCTTCAACTGGTGCCAAACACAGAATTGTTGGACTTTTCTCCCCAAAAAGTGTCCAAAGCACACAGACACATGATTAAAGCATTTGCATCTACAGGTGGAAGATGGCTTGATTTCTCTGAAATGAAACTAAATAAGGTTAAAGTTAACAACCTTAATTGGGATGTTTAATGATTTGAAGTCTCCAAAGTCAGCGCTTAGAAAGGTTTAAAAGAATGTTTGTTAATTATTGGTAAGGGGAATTTTTCAGGCTAAAATCCAGAAAAAGAAGTAAAGTCAAAATCAATACATAAATGGAATGTCGACTTCATAGACACATGTATATGGCATTCCATTAAAATGTAATTAAAGTTTAAAGTCAAGGTCACTCTGCATCTTGAGAAGGTGTAGGAACAGAGGAGCGGGGATGAGGTTCCTGCTCGGTTGTCATTTCCAAAACAGCTTATCATGTTGTTTACAGCAGAACTCCCCAGTGGATGGAGACTCTCTACCTTAACAAGAACACTCCCTTCGGGTTTTTCCAGGAAAGGCCTGAAGGAAATGATTAAATAAGAGATGGGCGCACGCTGACGAGTATGCAATTAACATTTTACTGAACTCAAGGTGAAGCCGTGCTTTTCCACATAAGGATTTTGTCTTTAAAAGCTCGATGATAAAGTGCATCCTTCCAGCTCAGAGGCGTTGTTTTTCCTCTCGGCTGTTCTTTACATTGCCCTTCACAATACCATAATGCGCTTTGAGCACCTCTCAGTGCTACACTAATGGCTAATGTCACGTCTCTTTGCTGGTTGGCACGGTGATTTACAGCAGGGGAGAGTGCTGGCCCTGGCTAAGAAAAGTCCGCCGCTCCCCCAATGTCAACTCAAGAGTGTCTTCTATTACTCCAAGAGTTGAAGAGCAACTTCAGAGGCTCAGTAAACGGAGGATGTGATGGCACGTGACTCCGACTTGTTAACGCCGCTTCTCAGGCGAACGCCTCGACCAACCCGACAGGAAACGTTCCCCAGTTCCAGGCGCAGTGCAGTGGGCCGCGCATCACTTGAGCCAATATTAGACCACAACGCTAATGGGTCGCAGTTTAAAAGAGAAGCAGGTATTATCGGATCAATATCCAATATTCCTGTGCAATTATTGGCGGCAGTTTAAGTGAAAAATCAAAAGCGCGCAGGTGGCGAAGACAAACATTTGAACTTCAATACCTCAACAGAGAAAATATTCATATTGAGCTTGATCAACACTAAGGGGGTTGTGTGTGTGTGTGTGTGTGCGTGTCAGCAGGACTCACGTCGACCACAGGTTGCATCAGATCCATACGTTCTGCCGTGGCGTCCAGCGCAACAGCGACTGAGGCGAATGGACGGCTGGCCATCTGCTGACGCTCTCTCATCAGCTGCTGCAATGTCAAGCACAGGAGACGGATTAGGAAACCATGGCAACGCTGAACATTAGAACAATGGAAAACGTTGTCAATATAAAGCGGTGTGAAGAGCGGATACGAGCAGCTGGTCCAAAACCAACAACCTGCAGCTAAACTGGAATAAAGCCAGAGTTGGTCTTTACTGGTCAAAACCATACTGGTAGGTCTGGTCAACTATGGGATGCAGATGTTCTTTTATGAGGCAATCATAATATGGAAGATAGGTGATAAGATTGGCGAGAGCTGGCGCTACAGAAAATAGCTTTACCTGGTCCCATCTAATCAATATTGTACAACAACTTGTGCCACAATTTCATCAACAACCCGGCGCCTGATCGATATCCAAACGGGTCCCGTTTTAGTGCCAAGGACATCGCTGACCGCTATTGGATTTGTGATGAGCTTAAGTGTGCCGCATGAGGATCTAATTTCACTTTAGATCACCAGGTGTCGTGCGGTGGTGACAACTGGAGTCATAAGCTGCCTTCTCGTTGAACCGCCGTGATGTTCACTAAATGTGGATGCACGATTCCATTCCCAAACACGAGTGTCACAGGCAACCCTGCAGAATGTCAGATAGTAGCTGAGGCAGGTTCCAACCCCCCTGGAGCTGGCAACCACCTCCCTACGGCACCAGAAAAGAGCCATATGATCAATTAATCGGAAACCACAGATGTCAGTATTCTGACAGTCGTTTATTATATACAGCATTTATTTAGTTGCTGAACACCAATTGGCAAAAGTCCCGAGGTCTAAAGAGAGCCGTAGCTTCCGACTGAAGGTTTTCCAGTACCCTGAACAAAGCAGTTGCCAGTTTTTGGTTCTGTTGATACGAAATGTGGGAAAACTTGATTAGATGATGCACGACTGTTCTGTCGGCGTTGAAGCACTTTTTACAGGCCATTGTGGCTCCAACTCAGAAAGAAGCTGTCTGGAAAACATTCCCTAAAGCTAAAAAAGCCTCATAGGAGCCAGTGAAAATTGAGATTGATCACCCGATTGATTTTTTTTTCTTTTTGTGAGACCCATGGTGGATTGCTGAGCATCTCTACTATTAAACATCAAAGCAGCAACACCAAACCTACGGATTTGAGCCGCAGGGCCGGCACAGGTCAGACTGAGAAAGCCTGCCCTTTACACAAAGATAAAAGCAGGATGGAGGGTCCGGCTGGGCTGCTGCAGCTCCTAACGCCTCAAATCCAGCAGCATTCATCCTAAATGTCAGATAACAGTAATGGTATTTATCACGTGCTGGAATTAGTGGGGAACACAAAAGTGAAGCCTGAGCAAGGGACAAAATCAGGTAAGACTCTGGGGTCGTGCTTTACTCGAAAGAGACGGCCGCCACGAGATAATAAACAAGCGAATAAACAACCAAATTAATGGCGGAGAGTCAACCAGCTATTACAGATAACAAAATGTAGAGAAGTGCTGCAACACTGGACAGAGTCTGCCTCAGGATCCTAAGGAATGAATAGGTTTGACAGAAATATTATTCAATGAATTATTTATTTAGTTCAAACAAGTGAGGAGCACTGGAGAGAGTCTGACCACAAACAGCCAGTTCTGAAGAGGTGCTTTCAGACTTTTAACGATTTCCACACTTCAATAAAGATGCTGTAGGGAAATTCAATTACAAAGTGACTTTAAATCCACTCTGGTATTTGTGCCGATCTATTAAAGCTGGAATTTCTACAATTTTTACACAATATCTGTTATAGTGGACCTAGAATGTCCATTACAGCAGATGATATCGCCCAAATTCCACTCTAATCTCTTTGACAAGACAAGAGAATTTTTTTCCCTAATAAATCCTGTTTTAGTAAACGTTGAGAAAACGTCCAAGCTTCCAGATTAATCTTCGATCATGATGAATGGCTCATCAGAGTTAGACTCCAGCATTGAAAAGTGGAAGAAATTATTAAGAGTTCCAACTTTAAACTGAACAAGGAACAATCAAGGTGACCAGGAGCTTAAAGAAGGATAATCTCATTAGAGCAATCGATAGCGGGTGATTGAGCTCTTCAAATGGAACAAGATTGTGAAGCGGCACAGTCTGCATTGGAGACACAGCACCAAATTTAGTCCTTTTAGTTCTGTCAATGCAAGTATAATGGCTAATCTGACAGTGGGGCACTTCATCAAAACTGGGCCATTGTTGCATGGCGGAGAGGTCGGGGGGGGTCATCAGCAAGTATGTTCTGAGAAAGAAGATCCAGATTTCAGATGCAAGAATAATGAGACCATTTCGTCCATGTGCCAGTCAGAACTGGTTCACCTGAAACCACGGGGGCTGAACAATGTCCCTGCCACAAATGAAGTCAGAATCAAGTCTGAATGGGTAAAAACTGTTTACAGCGAACTTTAAATAACCCACATGCTCACAGAGGACAACATGACAACATAAACTGGATCCGTTCAACGATGAGATGAGACGACCTAATGGAAGCCGAGCTGTCGGCCTCAGTCTAGCTCTGCTTTGTCCTTTCCTGTCACAATATGCTGGTTTAAAACACAAACGCGCGGTCAAATGAAACGAATTAGATGTGTTTGCATGTTTATGTGTAATACGTCTCTGGGTTCCAGACTCGTTAAATGTCAACGCTCCCTCCCATCTGTTTCCCCCACAGGTAGCTTCAGAGAGGTCAGCCCTTGTCCTCCTTGGTGGCATTTACAGCTGTTGTCTTTTCATCCTTGAGTCCCCGACTCGGGGTCCAATTCTTGTCACCTTTACTTAGCTGAAATTATTCAAATACAACAGCTACACCTTCGGTGCTGAGTACAAGATAAGCTATGTAGGAATAAGAAACTGCACAGCTGCCTCCAGACAGGCAGGACAGAAGCAGGGGGAAGGCAGTAAGAACCAGACATCCATGTGCTACACATCTGGATCAGCCTCATAAATACTCAGAACCAGAGTCACCCTGAACCAGTCTTTTTTGCACCCGATCTATACAAAAAAAAACACCGTCTTGCAACGTCTGATCAATACACCGTTGCAGTGCTGACTTCAGGTAGGCCTACGTTAAAGTTATTAATGCCAAAGCAGCCATGTTTCACAGAGAAATTACATGACACAAAGCTGTTCAAGAAGTGGGCGCATAACTGGAGCCATTCGGCGACGGTTGCCAGATCTTAGCAGCCTGAGCATTTCTGGTCACTGGCCAGACAAAAACAAGTACTAATAACTAAAGCATCAGGCTCCTTTTTTTGCATGTAAAATATTTCCACACTAAAAATATTGTAGCCGTGTTCTAGCCTGTGCTGAACAGTGTCATAAAATAGAGCCATTACAACCTACAAACTGCGCGCGTAATGTGGCAACGGAGGCACTACTTCTGATAGTGTAGCACCACTACACAGACATGGCAGCAGCACAACATCCAATGCTAATCAATAACCATCTGCATCAAAATGTCAGGTTGCGTTTATGGTCGTTTAACCGGTTGCAATTTGTTATGGTCATTTTTTTTTTTTGTAGAGTAGCTTGAAGAGTGTGCGTTAACCTCCATACGTCCATTACCGTGCTGTGTGTACCTCTGTCTTTGTTGACAGACAGTATCTGGCTTGTTTCCTCCTCAGTCAGATACGATCTGACACTATTAAAAAAGGTGCTGCTTAATCTAATACTTGGGCTACCACACTACCCAAAATCTGTGTAATGTCAATTAGCGTCAATAAGAAAACTTTGTTCCGTGTCCTTGTGTTATAACAGACTTTTAGCTCAGATCACTCCAGTCCATATATTTAGATGAGCTTCCTAAGTGCATGGGCGGTTTTTCACAAGCACTTTTAAAGTAATGAGAAATCATTCCTCTAGAAGAGCCGAATGCTTCAACAAGGGAAAGAACTCACTGGACCGGGGTCAAAAAAAACATGTACTGTTTAGATGCAAACATTTTAAATGACTGCAAAAAGACAAACAATGATTGAAATGATTGATGATGGAACAATGATTCACAATGATAAAAACATAGAGAAGTGCGCTATAAGAAGACATAAAGGATGCACATTTATGTTTCAGAAGGACAGATATGAAATATCCAGACATGTAAAGTGTTCTGGTAGCAGGAGACGTGCTAAGACACATTCAGAGCACTGACAAAATACCCTTGAGCAAGGTACTGCACCCCCAAATGCTCACAATGGGACATGCGATGTGCTGGCGACTCATTCAGGGATGTGTCGCCCATATGTAACTGGGACAGACTCCAGCACCCTCCTCATGATTCCGAAAGGGATAAACAGTCAAGAAAAAGAAGGAAGACAGATCTGCACTAGAGAACGTTGCAGGACATGGAAAACCCTTGCAGGGTTTTTGAAGATGCCGTTATGGTGTCATCTTTTCCAGCCCATCAGGTCTATCGTGACCAAAACAAGCAGGCAACCTTTGAACATTTGTGCCTCATTTCTCATCCACCAGTGACTCAGAAAGGCACAAGAGGTGAACGTGCTAGAACTTGTGAGTGTAACATGCAGGAGGCTGAGGTCGTTGGTGTTGGTGTGCCATGCACTGCTACAAAGTCCATCTAATAGACTGACTACCAACCAGCCTTGTGTTCACCTAATGTCAGATGGGTCCAATGGCTGGAAAATAAAGGGTGGAGACTCTTTAACTATTCTCATTTGTTTGCAGATTCCCATCTAAAGTAGCAAACACATGACAGGAAGGGATGCCAACAGGCAACGTAAAAGTTAACAGGTTTTCATTCATTGATATCAGCCCATCTGCCTGCATGACCTTTTAATGACTTATTATTGAGGTAAGATTCATTGGCATGGTAGCCATCCGTCTTGTTTATTCTCACATATCAATTAGATGATATAAATTCAGACCTTATTATTATTATGGATGTCGTCTCCGAAAGTCATTTGCAGGAGCTTTTATCAGTCATCTGGCCAAATGTCAGGATGGGATTTAAAGATCCTGCAGTACTGAGGAGAATTCAGGATTGACTCTACAGAGATGGAAATGATGGCCGCCTTACAGAACCTCAGCAACAATTCCATGCAGGCTGGGTTGAGAGCAGCCGGGAACATTTGCTGCTCTCCCCGATTTCCTGCAGTACCTCCACCAGCCTTTTCCTGAATCTCTGCTGTCGATTACCTCACCCCTCGCCCGCTTATTCCGAAGCCCCGCATTCACATCATCGCTGAATATTGAGATTGCAATATTTACTTTTTGTTTACAAGCTTTCAGTATTTCCTTCAGACCACTTCCTTCAGATTTTGTGCACTGATTCAATTCACATTAGAAAGAAAATAAATTCTGAGAAAACTGGCAAAAATAATTTGCATCGGTCTGAGGGCATGAAATTAAGCCGCGATCTAAGAAGGTGCTAATATTTCATAGATACTTCTGGTAGCTGTTGACATAGCTTCCACGATATAAAATATTCTCCGTATTATCTGTACTTCTGTGTGTAACTGGGTTTTTTACACTTGCTCAGTATTTCCCAAGTCTTTTTTATACTACAGACAGGGCGGTGCTGAAACTGACTCCCTTGGGGCTTTTTATTCCTTCACTTGGAGTTTCACATTCCACACATGTTCAGCAATGACACTTACTTCTCTGCGTCGTGAAGCCCAGCAGGTCTGTTTGATCTTCCACACAACTGCTGCCACCAGGAGCAACGACAGAAAGCAACTGGAACAGAAGAAAGGAAACAAGATCAAGCGTGAGATCTTCAATTGTGCCGTCTGTTGTTAGAAAACAGGCCAGGGAATACCTAGACTGGTTAGTTTGTAAAAAAATATAAAGATTCTTATTTATATGTTGCATTCATGCAGCTGTTCAGCAACTGCTTCAAGACCGCCCTATGGCTGATTTCCTATTACAATAGACATGAATATTTAAAGTTTCCTTTCCATTTTAAAAGGATCACAAGGCAGAGTCGACAAGAGACGGTGAGACATCCATTTCTTTTAAGACTGAGTATTTTGGCCGATTACTTCACTTAATAACCCAACAAGTCCTGGGTGCTACTGGGTTAGAAAGATATGACGGATTGAAAGCTTCCACTTCATTATCCCAGTGACAAATGGGAATGTAAAGATGATTACATGATTAAGAGTCTAAAAATGGCTGAGGTTTGGCCCGGCTGTGCAGCTTTTAGTATCGAAAAGTGCATACAAAATAGATTTGCCATGTAAATCCTTCCTTTTTGTGCATTTGGTTAGAAAATATGGAATCCGAGCATTACAATCAATTAAAATCAATTAAAATGATTGCTCACTCGAGGAGCATGTTATTATTTTTCCTCCATTATTCTCAACTCTGTGAGCTGAGAATAATCCAACTGTCAAATGTTCTTGGAAGACAAACTGACCCTCCATCTGATGTCCAGAGACAAAGGAACTTGCACTTCCTTTTGGAATGCTGATGGTAAGGTGATCAATAAGGGCTTGACTTGAGGCTCAAGTCACATTCTTGGCACATTTCACCCCAGACAGATGACCACTTCTGATTTCACAGGATCATTTATTGATATTTAAACATGAATAGGCTCTCAATTTGGTTGTCGCACAGCTGTTTGATCCAGGATAAGGCCTGAGAGGAAGGTGATAAAATCTCTTTGATGCGGCTAAATGACGGCGGCAGGGATTACGATGTTAAATGATGTCTTTGCTGTGGACAGATTTTCTTCCCCCGTGGGATCCCTTTCGTTCTTCATTCAGAAGTGTTTGGACCATCTTAGACAGCTTTGAGGGTATCAGTGAATAGAGAAGATTGTTGCGTGGGCTTCAAAGACATTTTCACATGACTGAAGTGACAGATATTAAATCCCTAAATACCTTTTAAGAAGTTAAAGCGCATTTTCTTGTCTTTGGTGCCATTATAAAGTTTAACAATCACTGGTGCTGCAAGTCATTTCTATTGTTTCAATTCTAAAGTCATCAATTCCTCCATTGGTGTGGTAGCGCTGTCGCTCTGATCTCCTGCGCCCACAGGCTCTTCTGTGTGGAGACAGCATGTTCTCTCCATTCGTGCAAGGGTTCTTTCCAACTACTCTGACTTCCTTCCACTGTCCATAAACATTTGGAGGTGAATCTGGAACTCTAAACTGATCTCAGGCGTGAATGCGAGCGTGAATGGTTATTCGACCTCATTCAAAGATGAAACAGCAGAGGACGGACGGATGGATCACTGAAAGGCATAATCGTTTTATTTTATTCATAAGCATTTAAAACAACAATAGATTGAACAAGTGGGGAATAAAAGGAGAACGCTGAATTAAAAAGACCTATTCCGTGTCCCTTTGTCATTTATTCACCTTCTATCTGTCAGAAAAGGAGGTCTGGGAACCCTGTGGGGTGACCTGACATTTTGTCATCAGGCTGATTGTGTTCCCAGCAGGTTGATCCCCTTCAAACCTGCCACACACTCAACACTTCACGACTGCACCGAGGCCTTTCGCTATTTTCTGAATTTATGGGTCAGTGAGAACTGGGCTCCAGAGATGGAAGAGAATGCCCCTTCAAGACAATGGAATGAAAAAACAAAAACACACCAAAAGTCACAGAGCAACTGCAGAAAAGCAGCGGTTTTAGTGCGCTGTGTATTCCATGGTTTGACTTCCAGTTGGTCTCATGTAATCTTTTTCTCCATGAATTGTCTCGTAACAAAGTTCGTCTCAGTCCCCAAAACTGTCAGAAACTTTTGTTTTCTGTCTCCGAGCTCTGACGCGTTCTGGTCCGAATGACGCAAGTAATCGTGAGAAGCCTTTCTGATAAAATAAGTTCTGTCCTTCCCCCCTTTTCCTTGCAAGAATTCCAGAATTTGGATGTAATTTGATCCGATGGAGGCAGGAGATATGCGACTGTGTGACAGTGTTTTCAGAAAAATGTATTGTGGTTTTGGCAATGATGGGCAGGTGCCTTGGGCAAAGGCTGTCTTCTATTCCCACCTTGGCTGCTACACAGATAATACGCTAGTCTGTCAGCTTCTCTGGGTGGCACACCTTAAAATAACATCACCATACATACAGGGAAGCTATAGTAACAGTGATTTTACAGAAAACACAAGTGAATTAAACAAAATTAAATGCAATGGTTCTTTTCAGAATAACCTGCAGCGCACCGTGACAGTGTTAGATGTGGACCCTCATATCTCCATTGCTCACGGTGACATAACTCTCAGCTATATGCAACTATTCTAATGGCCACTGGCAGGTCCTTTGCAGTTTGATGGAGTGAGACACAAGCTGTGTTTGCATGAAGTGAGTTTAGAAGGACAGGCTCCAATTACTCAACAAGGCCCAAGACGCAGAAGTGGAACATGATGAGTTGGTCTGTCAGTGTTTGGATGAGGCTTGTTACACCTGGATTCACAACAATATCTTCACAACATCAGAGTCTAAACCTTAAGCAAAGGTCATTATCTAAATGACAAATATCTGAGTCACTCACCTGAAAAATGTGACAAAGAACTGGACCAGGTCCATGATATTGTTGTGCTGGGAGAAGGCAATCTAATGGAGGGAAGGAGAAAAGAAAAATCAGGAAGAAATGACAGCACACCACCCCAGTTGTTTTCTTAGTGAATTCAAATTTCAGCTCGAGCGCAGAAAGGTGTTTCAGTGGAAAGATGACGACATATGGAATGATTTTCACTCCAGGTGCCTTATTCTGATGGAGTAAAAGGGATACTGCAGAGGGACCAATTCATGTCTGCAGTGCATCTGATGGCAGGACGCATGTATGATTATCACCAAGATGTTAAAAACAATGTTTAAATGTGGAGTCCATCTCAACTAAAAAGGAATGATTGCAGTCACTTTTAAAATACCATGGGAAAAATGTAGTTTTTAACTTGACTTACCTGACTCAAAAGCACAAAATACACGCATTGTGGATTTATTTAGTAAGTGGGGCAGATCGATTTGGAAACAAAAAATTGCGCAATTGGCTTCAGGTTGATTGGATTTCAATTTATCATCACAGCCAATCAAAGGAAATGTTTGGGAATTTACTTCTATTACACCGAGTTCTTTTTAAACTGGGGCACGCACAAACACTGAGCTGAAGGAAAGAACAAAAAAGGAGAGAATTCTTAAATTCTGCTTTATCCTTGTCCATTATTGCGCTGTAAAGATGAACTAGACAGTGTGAGGTCATTTCCTGCTCTTACAGAGGCTTTCTGCTTTACGGCCGACGTCAACCCAAAATAAAGAAGTTTGCTCTGCAGGACATCAAATGGAAAACTGTAACTGGGCCAGATGGCATCGCTGACCCGTCAAGAGGGACAAGAACAAACTTGAAACGGAAGGAAAATTGCAAAATGACATTCGTGTAATTGTTCACAAATCCAAATTTGTCCATAATAAATAAATCCCCTGACTATGCTCTGTGGAGAGCCATGATGTGCTCCAGCTCTGATTCCCACCATCAGAACTTACAGAACTCACACCACTGACAGAACAGCCAGTAGGTGCTGTTGCTTGTTTTTCTCTACTGTCAAGTCATCGCGCAACCATTTCAGTCCCTCATTTTTCATTCAGATTAGTTCCGTTTGGCCTTTAGCCCATTTTAATTTCCCGGTGGAAAATATTTTTGGCTAAAGCTTAATTGTTGTTTTCCAGCCAGCCCTAAAGTGACAGCAAATGGTATTCCTTTTTTTCCCACTGTGTTGTATTTTCATCCCTTTCACCACAGCAAATCAATCTCCTCTATTCAGAAAGAGGGCTAGAAAAGGTTAAATGCTGCTGCTGTCGTCTGCTAAAAACATCTGTGTGCCCATACCCAATAACCAGCGCCTATTAAATGTGTCATTAGAATAAAGTGCACTTGAAATCACCCCGCATCATAAAGACGGCTGTTCTGGTTCTCTATGTTCGAGATGGCTCATGTGACACGTGAAAAACATGGGTACATAACTGGGAACAGAACGATCCTTACCTGGATCTTGATTGGCCATGAGAAGTTACTGACGTAGACGTAAAAGGTGATGTTGGGGTTACTTCTGAAGGTGAACTTCTCACAGGAAAAACTGTCTTTGTATTCCTTGATGTTGGTCTTCGACACAATGGGCACCTCCTCTCCTGAGATGGTTCCAGCTGTTGAGGGTAAAGCGTTTGTGATCAAGGCACTGACATTTGCTGCTCACCTACAGGCAGAGATGGAGCCGTCCGGGCTAAAAGGTATCATTATGAATGCATTATAACTTTAACAAGCCAAGCACTCGTAGGCAGTTATTATCAAGGCCTAACATCATTCAACTTCTTTTGGGCAGACAGAGCAGAGTTTTATTTAGTAATTACAAGCGATCTATATTTAATTGTTAAGGAAACGTGTGGAAAAAAAGCCACAGACTGAAAAGGGTTTGGTATGACGTCACTGATGGCCAGAACAAAGAGCAGCCTTTACACAAAACTACACAAACAGTCAGGATGATGCTATGGCTGTTGTCCTCTGAGGAGGGATAAGCATTCTGGGAGGGGGGGATAGTGGGCCACCTCAAGGTGTGTCGGGGTCAAACTTGTCTTTAATGAGTAAAGCAAGGGATTTGTCTTCTTATAAGAGGGATTACAAACGAGCAAGACTTCAGTCAATGTAAGGGCAGGAAACTTTTTCCTGGTTCTTATGGTTCTTGGCAGATGCTCATACAGGCTTATAATCGGTAAACTCTTCTAATCACTATCAGGGTGGGGCCGGGCCAGCTCCCCATAGCGCAGTGGCACGCCATAAACAAACAGGCGCCACAATTTTAAGTGTCTCTAAGACAGCATTTGCAATATGTTGTAAACTTGCCATGAAACAATGATGACCTCATTACACAGCCCCGGCTGACATTTCAGACCAAATATAGTCACAGTGACAAAAGGTAATTAGTAAATAATAAAGCCGCATAGCTTAAGATAGATTAAACATCACAAATGGGTCTAATGAACACAATCAGGGACGTCAAATTTGTTTCTAGATTACATCTGAACTGAAAAGCTTATGAAAACATAACTCTCTTCTCAGTCTATTTAAACATTTCAAGTCAATTTGTATTCTCGGTCTTACTCTGGGTCCTCACCATTGGCATTCCGACCCATACCTCTGAAACAAAAGAAGCGAAAATGACAGCTCCAGTGTGGCTACGTGAGCGTGTTTATCTTAATTGAAATCACCCTCCTCCCACCCAAAGGCGCTTCACTCTCTCGTCGATTGTCAAGAGACTCTGGTTTCTTCTGAGACACAATATCTTTTCTGAGGGAAAGGGGAGCAGACTTCAAATATTAATGACAGTGCTCTGAAAAGGTTAAAGTGGTGCGGGTGGTGCAGGAGGTTAACGTCTTTTAGTGGCCGGAAAATGTCAGAGTTGTTTTGAAGGGAGAAAGTGGCACAGAGAGAAAGAGAAAGGGGGGTTAAACAGTGTCACTGGAGGACTGCAGTGTCCTTGGGTGTCTTTCCTGGGGGGGGGGGGCTATAATATTCACTCAAGGGTGATAGTACACGAGAGCACTGACATTATTGTTCCCCTGACACCAATGAAATAACTGTGGGAAAAAGTCAGAAAATGTAAAATATATTTTACTCTACTGAATTATTAAAGTAAACATCCATATTGTGTGGGCCTACAAAAAAGGATTTCTTTACGTGTAAATGTGTGATCATTTTCCCTTGAAACACTAAAAGCAAGTAAATTCTGGCCCATTTTTTGTTTTATACAATTTTAAAAACAAGTGAGCAAGCAAAATTGCACTGTTGGAAAGAGGTTTAAAAATAAGAGTCGAACTGAAGTACCTGTTGATCCCACAGACCAAGTAATGTTGAGATTAAAGTTGTTGGATGCATTTATGGACATATCCAGGTTTTTGTTAGCCTTCGGGATGACCGGAACAGAAGAAGACAGAAACAGCAGTGATGACATTACAAAAAAGACAAAGAAATCGAAGCTTTTTGGTTTGGGAATCTTCTCCGCAAACCCCTTCATCAAGAAGCTGAATGCAGCAGCTGCACATGTAAAATATGAAATATCTACCTGCTCAGGTGAGGCCATAAAGTTGATGGCAGTGTAGTGATTATCATCTTCTTGAATGAGACTGAAGGTGAACTGGTAATCGATCAGAAGGTTGTCTGTTCACAGGAGAAAAAACAAAGACCTCAGACGGACCATCTTCCCTGCACTCACATAAAAACAGGCAGAGAAAATAATCAATTTTAGCTGTCAGGGGTTGTTTACAGGACCAGAGACTGCTGTGACAGCCTTCATAAAAAGTACTACTATGTGATATAGCGGTAACAAACTTCAAATGAACAGACTGATGGAGCAGAGAGAAATCAGAATGTCTGTAATCAAGTCCAATAACTGTAATCAGGGAGGACAATTTTCTCATCAAGCAGACAACAAGTAATGCTACCTGACCCTGACAACAACTCTAAAAATGCCCCCGCAGCGATCAATAATTTAACAAATGAATTAATGCGGGCCATGCACAAATTCACTAATCAGAATTACCTAAACACACAAGTGATGATCTTGTATACTTCTGTGATTGACAACTGCACTAAAGATTGATATTTTTGTTTGTATTTGGGGATTTTTAAATTGTGTAAAATCAACAATTATCAATGCACAAATTTAAAAGAGCAGAATGCAAGTAATGTATTTATAGTTATCCTTAAACGGCCCTGATATGCCTGCAGACATTAAGGAATCATGATGATTCAGAGACATTAAGGAATCATGTTGAATTCAAATGCTTATGTCACTGACAACAGTAGTCAGCCAGAATATTCCAAATTCAGAAGCAAAGTGTCAGCCTGTAAACAATGTTGATGTTTACATGTGAGTTTGCTCTGCTGCTCCACCCTCCAGTTATCTATCAATCACAAAGTCAGTAGCATTTCAACATCCAGGGTGCCGGTTACCACGGAGCTTCTGCTTCAAACCTTTGGAATCATAAATGCCTAATGTTAGTAAACCTAAAAGGCTCCATTATGATTCCCAACAATGTGAAAAAGTCAGAAATGAAAGATCTTTAAAGGGGATGCCGTTGAAAGGTGTAATTCTAACTAATGTAGGCACAGTCCAGGGTTTTCAAATGTTCTCTTCAGTCAATTAACATTATGCATATCTGTGTATAGAACACTAACACATGCAGGTGGGTCATCATATTGACTAGGTAATAAATTGATTGAGCAATAAAAATGGTAACTCATCATTGCTAACATGTGCAACCCGCTAGCACTATTTCTCTGGCATAATGCTGAAAAGTTATGGAAATAGTTTCAAAATTAGCACGGCCATTATGTCAATATGAATTGTAACTGAGACAGTACATCAGTCAAATGGGACTTTCTTGATGTATCAGGCAACCTCAACTCTGGGGGGAGGCAGAGGGCTAAAGGGTTCAACAGTAGTCTGATTGTGGTTGCAGTTCCAGCTTTGGCCACAACCTTACTGCTCCTTTAAAGCAGCCACATGGTGCAGGGAGCGGCACGTTGGTTTTGCCATGTTGGCATGGTAACATGAAGCATCGATCACAAATTTGCAGAAAAGACTTTAGCGGGGACAAAGGAAAACACACCATTGCACAGGTTAAGTGAGATCCAGGACTCAAGTGCCTCCTCCTCCTTATCACGTCTCTTGTGGGGTTATGGAATTTTAATAAAAGGGCAGATCTGTGGCAGAGGCTGAGCTGTCACTCTCAGAGTGCTGAACAGAGACACCGTGCTCGTCAAGGACACTGCACAAATGAATACACTGTGTACTTCACTGAGCATTAAAACTTCCCACTTAATGTGTTTCCAGTGAACTTTGCACACAGGGTAAGTCAACTTTCTAAATGAATGAAAGAGTGGGCGGGTGATTGGGTGAGTTGGCAAGTGTGGACATTTTACTCCTCCATCTCCTTGATTAGCTCCATCACTCACTCCATCTGATGCTCTTGACATTTTCATGGCAAGTCATTCTGTCACCTAACAAGTGCCCCGGTGCCAAAGTGCTAAAATGCTCCATCTGCCACAGGCGGTGCGGAGGGAGGGGTAAAGCAAGAACAATAAGGGAGGGGTAAATGTGCGTTTGCGTGCAGGGAAATGAACCATCTCCCGACCAAGAAGGTGTCCAGTGTGGAATTACTCACAGTAACAGGTTCCTCTGAGTGGGTTGCCAAGGTACCGGTTTTCTGAGTCACATCTGCAGTGAAGAAAACAGAAAGAATCAAATGAGGAAGAGTTCCTACAGACAGAGCAAGAATGCCTCTTATCAGAAATCGTGTGCTAAGTGCCAGCACATTAGCTGCCGGTGCTGTTGCCTCATCAAGTCTCCTTTTTCTGATGAGGAAATTATCTGATAGTTTGAAGAAGTTAATTCGATTTTTTTTTACTTAGATTTATCAAGTCATACTACAATCTCGAACTACCACCTGATCACGGAGAACAGTGTGAAAAAGTATGTTTATTCCTAAAATAACCCCGGGCACATGGCAGATAGATTAATTCTTTCAAAATTTAAAAAATTACAATTTTTAATTGAATCAAAACAGTAGCTACTAGTAAGGAAGAATCATCTTTAGTGAAAGGATTAGATAATAAAAAATATACCGGGTAAAAGCATGAGCACCATCCTGTGACTTGTGCTGGCAGTCACCAGTAATGGCAGTGGTGCAGGTCCACATTCACACACATTCACACATAACACGACGGTGCCTCGCTGATGAATGAAGAGGTGCGATTTGCAATGTGAGCAGTTGCTGTTGTCTCCAGGTGCTTCTATTTTACATCATTTGACTAGATGATACATGTTTCTCTGTTCAAAAATCAGAATCTACCATTGGAAAAGCTTTTAGTCAGAACATGTAATCCAATTTATGCAATAATGGGACACAAATAAGTTAACACCCATAGCCCCTAAAACTCATTCATCAGATTACTTAAGATTACATAAAATGTAGAAATGGGAGGACGTTGATAAATTTCGAACAAATACCTTCAGAAAGTCAGTTGTAAATCTGCTTTAAACTAAAGCTTCCACATGATATGTCAAAGTACATAAATGGCTGGATACAGCATAATTAGCCAATGTTTAAACAGTGTCTCATGTCTGTTGGAGGTGTGAAATGACTAAGCCTGGGGCCAGTGAATCTGGAACTTCGGCTAATGAGGGATCTGACCGTCGGCTGAACATGGTGTGAAAATTACACAATTACTATGTTCCATTTGCCTCCAGTCCAATGTGGTTAGGAAGTAAATGCGCTCATTTAAAGCCTCTGACTCGTCCATTGTCCTCACAAGAGGCATACAAGCACAAGCTCATTTACGAGGAACGATGCGCAGATTAGTCACTGTGTTTTGCTGCGGCTTCCTTGGCATTTGTAATTGAACATGGATGCAGCGCACTCAGGTCCTGCAAATTCCATTTTAGGAGATTTGTGCCTTTTCATTGTCTGTAATGAGGAGGAACATATGGCGATCTTCACTGGATTTAAGTGCTTTTATGCCGTTCTGAAGGCATTGCAACGGTCTCGTGTTTTTAACCGTCTACCTTTATGCTGTAAAACTCTGCAACTGTGAAGTCAGAGCAAATTGCATTTTTCAGACATTTTCTAATATGGCAACAATTGTGTCACGGTTGTTTACGTTCAGGACAACTAATTAACATTTTTAAATGAGGCTATCAGAAGAGAGGACAGTGTCATGGATGTTGCCACGGAGAAGGTGATAGTTGATGATGTTGGAATCATTGAGGGCAAATGCATCTCTGAAAATGCTATCAATGAAAGACATCGACAAAGACGCTAAAAGATGCTAACCCTAACAAATTATTTTGATGTTTAAGTTGTTTTTGCGCAGGTTGGCAGGATTATTTGCAGCATTACACAAAACCCGCTGAACAGATCAGCACAAAAATGTGGCCAGAAGTGGGTCTCAAGTGACCTTAGTCCTCCTATAAGTTTGAAAGTCGGTGCTGCTTTTTGTGCAGAAAGCTTTTGTTGTTGCTGTGTATTAAAATAGAGCAAACAAACAATACACATCTTAAACCTAGGTGAATTTTGCAGGTTAGCAATTTAAGATAAGACCAAGACTGCTCCAGAAGAATGCTTCACAGAGGTATTAGCGTGCCACAGGGGGGCTTAAGCCTGGGTACCTATGTTGAGGACTGCAATGTATTTTAAATTAGAGTTATTAATCTATTTTCTATCGTTCCCCAGCTACACAGACAGTAAAAGTATCCTCTGATAGTATTAACTGACCTGATAAAGGCGCCATTGAACCATCAGGACATTAGATTTGGGGTGAGCTAGTTGCAGCAAGGACATGGTAGAGTGCTCTTTTACTACAGCACATCAGATGAGAACAAACGCCACCGTGGGCCTTAGAACCTTACGGAACATCACTCCTGGGGTGTTGCAGCTGCTTGGCATTTGCAAACACGGCTGCACGCAGACCGCTGGTGGTGGAGTGTATAATGGAACTCCTCCACGCTGTATCTTAATTTAATCTACGTCTGCATGCACGTGTGCACACATCTGAACTGGAGCAGAATCTCCCACACCGCATCTTGACCTACACACGAGCCTTCCTCTGTGCTTGTGCGCATACACGCAGAAACTCACACGGTCTATCGCGGAATGTGCCGCGAACCTTCCCCGTGCCCTTCACGTACGCTGCGTGCACACACAAGGGCGGGCACGCACGTGCTCGCCCCCTACTTGATGTTACGTCGAGCACAAGAGGAAACCTGAATAATGGATGCAACCAAACGAGCACGCTAATAAGACATATTACCCCTAAATGTTCCCGTTTGACTCGGTGCTGGAACGCCGCGCGCACCTCATCAATTGTTTTCAAAAACAATTCCATTCTGCCCTGATGCATCCTTCACTTCATTACAACAGCTATTATTTAGGAGTCCCAATGGCATCGGTGGCTGTGCAACGCGCATTTGTGTGTTTTTCTGGTAAAACCAGAGAAGCCAGTCCAGCCCTGGGTAGAAGTCTTTGAGGTTGCTGCTTCCTGGGATGTGTGAGGATGACACTCATCCCACTCATTCCATTACACAGCAGAAATGACATTACAAAATGGGATTCAACAAACTTCCCGACCGCTCGTCGAGTCACGGGCGCACTAATTAGATTAGACCTGAACATAAATTAATCAAGTGACGACTTAAGCAAAGTGAAAAAGCGTCTAGATTCTTCGATTGGAATAATGACGCTGACCTAATTATAGCCTGATAACGCCTCCTGCTGGTTTGTGTTGCGGGTTAATGCGTTGCAGTAACAACTGCCCCACTGCTGCCACAGGCTTCTAAACAGCCTCCTTCCATTCCTTTTATCAAACACAGATTTTTTCCCCTCAGAAATATCAGCTCTCGCTGAAATCCTGCCCTCCACAGCATCCCATCCAGTACCCTGACGTGACATTCTGACAGCTCTGCTAGCGCTATTAATGTCAGAGCGAGTACGGGGGGATTCAAACACCCTCATTTAGTTATTTTGGTTTCTGGGCAATTTGCTTTGTTTCCCTTCATTTACCGACGGTGTGCCTTGTATTTCCAATCACACCCGCATTTTCTCAATCAGTCACAGTTTCATCTGAACCCGTTTCCACTGAATCTTAAAGCATTGCGGTTTACAAGCAACAGCACCAAAACACCATGCAATTACATGAAAATGAAGTATAGTTATATTATTTAGTGAAGGCCAATTATCTTCAGCAAGCTAAAATTGATGCATAATTACTCATATATTACATATGAATACAATGTTAGAAGATAACAGGTAGGCAACCTTTTAGAGAACAGACGGTTTACAGACAAAAAATAGGAGTTTCTACTAAATTGATATGTGGTTGTGATCAAAATATGAGCATTTTCTCTAATTTATGCTATATGTGCCAGACAGTGTGAAAGCAGACAGGGAAGGAGGACTGTGGGTGTAAAACACTTAACGCGCTCAGAAACTTCCACCTGAACAAACTTTCTTCTGTAAGATACTGTGACTCAGCGCAGCAGCTTCAAGGGTCACGACAGCTGAATGTGACTTTTGCCGACTCGTGACGCTGTGATGGCCTGTTCTCATTGGTGTGACAAACACGGTGTGAAATCTGTGACTGTGAAACGTGTAACTGAGTCAGAGAACAGAACCTGGATGCAAAAGCTGCAAATATTTATACCAGACTTTACTGTGAGGAGAATATGGTCTATTCGCTCTGACTTCTTTCCAACAACAATATAACTGTGAGGTTTTAACCACAGAGAACAGAACCACACCTCTTTGTTGTTCAAACTGCTTTTGAAAGATTACAGTTAAATAAATGTAACTTTTACATTTAAATTTGACTTTTACACGTTTGATCACAAAGGCACAAAGGTTGATGAACTTTGACTAAATTGCTCGACAAGTTTTAGTGTCGCCACATGCCTATCAAACAGAATTTAAAGTGTGTGTGTGTGTGTGTGTGTGTGTGTGTGTGTGTGTGTGTGTGCGCGCGTATTTGAACTCACAACTGGCACTGGTCTCCTTTTATCCCCTTGGTGGTGCAGAAGCATTTTCCAGTTAACACCTGGCATACATTTGCATGGCCATTACATTTACAGGCTGGAAGGGGCAAAAGAACAGAGATGGAAAAGAGACAAGAAGGAAAATAAACACCATTAAATAAAAACTATTCATGATATTTTGTTAAACAAAGCTGAAAATTTTCCAAGTTGTAAAATGTGTGGTTTCCAGATCCCCTGAGGGCATAGCAGAGCTTACACTCCTACAGTCTACATCCTCACAGCTGCATCATAAAGCGCAGGGCTAGCACTTCCCCATCACTTCCAGTGTTTGTGCTAAGCTAAGCTACCTCCACTGTACTGAACACCGAGCTGAAATTGATATTGATCTCGGTGTGCTGGTAAACAAGTATATTACCAAAAGAGACTGGCTGAACTTCAGAAATCTGATACATGAAGGGGAAAAATACTATCCCACTCTTCGAAGGGACATCACAGTACCTACAGGCATGTGTGTATGAAATATAAACATCAATACATGGGCGAAAGAAGCTTTGCCTGGAATGGTTTGGGCTTTGCAGCCTTTAAAGGGCACTGTTTGAGGTCCAAAACTGCTCCTGATATATTCCTTTTATTTAAGCACAGACTAAAATTGTTCACTTAAATTTAAAGCTCGTCAATTCCCAACATGGCACGTTATGAATATTTCAAGAGATAGCCCTTTTCACCTTATTGACCGGGAGGGAAACAGGGATCTAATTACAACCTTTTACAGAACAGACATTATATATTCAGGGGACATCTTGGCTGCACACTGTGTGTGTGTGTGTGTGTGTGTGTGTGTGTGCGTGTGTGCGTGCGTGCGTGCGTGCGTACCCTTATAAAACTCCATGTAAATTTTCAGGAATTCTATCCATGTCTCATTAAGGACAACGGGAGTCAGTCTACTCTTGACCTGCCTTTCCGTCATGCGGACCATATCAGGTGGACTAGAGTGTCAAGAAAACACTCTTCAGATTCCACTGTGGTCTAAACTGTGAGCATTCCTTTAATTGAGATGAGAGTTTTTATCAACCTAAATTTTTCTATTAATCCAAACGGCACAAAAATTCTAATCAAATTTAATTGGATGCCCAATAGTGCCGCCTACTGTCTATGATGAGATGTTACAGCATATTTGTCATATTTGAGCAGAACTTGATAAGATACTTTATTTACTACATTATCAAGCTTTTACAAACATTATATGCAATTAAAACAGCTGCTTGTGTTGTATATATTGATAATAAATCCACCTGACTGCCGGAATACTCAAAATGTGATGGCTTAATCTAGACATTTTCAAAAAGATTATCTGTTAACCTTACGCATGTATGTATACTCACCCTGGCATTTTCCGCCATTGGTTGGGTCTCCATGGTAACCGGGCATGCAGGTTTGGCAGTTGGGACCAGTGGTGAGATTGCGACACTGTTCGCACACGCTGCTGTTCACACATGTGCTGTGGCCATTACACTGGCAAGCTGCAAGGAACAAAGACAAACTATGGATTCTGACCAAGTTTAACATTTGTCAAATAAGCTAATGATCTTTTTATAATTTACATCTTCATCACATCGTTCCTGCAGCATTTAAAATTTGGAATGAACCAAAATTCATAACATCATTCCACATTTCCTGTGGAAATGAATCAAATAAATGGGTACAGCATCTTCACCAAGTGTAGTGGAGTGGGTGAAGCCTGGCAGACAACAGAAAACCGGTTATGTGCCAAAGGCAAATCTGTTGGAACCATCGCTCCACCTACTTATTCACTTATTTTCACCAAATGCTGCTGGGATTGAGGCATTACACACAGCATGTTCATCAAACGGCCATCAGACATCCACCACTCTTACAAACACAATTTAACAGCATGTTTAATCCGACTAAAGAGAAAAAAAATAATTTAATCACCATTAAAATATTGGCAAGAAGCCTAGTTACAAGAATGACTGTTTTGTTGCAGGCTCATGCGGCAGAATACAGAACCAAGCACTAAGAAAGGTTTAAAACACATTTATTTCTGATCAGAGGGAAAACTATCCAAACCATAGACACGGATTAACACCTAGTCGGGGCAGACGAGCTGCACAGAATAAATCTCCGGGGTACCTTAATGCTTTCCAGCCTTTCATAAGGAGCGGAAGCTCAGGACAGCCAGACATCCATGCTTAATTCCTAATCTTGGTTGTTGTACAAAAACTGGGGTGTTCAAATCTTACACCAAATGTTAATCTTAGTAAAGTCAAAACCCACAAAAGTGGGGGCGGTCTCACTCACAAATTAGCACCGAGTTATCATCTTACATGAGCTGGCTGCAGCACAGACTGGAGCGCCATGATAGCATTAAATGGCATATGAGTCTTCAGTCCAGAGGGGGAATTGGTTGCATAGGAGCTGTAACTGGAATCGCTGATAAGAGCATCGTCTTTAACTTCAGACCATGTGAGAGTCACTCAGGAATACCAACCTCTCGAGACGACACACTTGTGAGAGATGATCTGTAATTTCAGTAACTGAGACAGGAAGTGAGTCCCTTACCAGGGCACTGAATGAAGGCCCACTCGAAGCCCTTTTCCCTGGGGCAGCTGTTCAGCTCTAGGCTCATGTCTTGGGGCTGGTGATGAGCTTGGACCGGCTGGCCTTGCTTTGCTGGTCTCTTCATCGGGCCCCGATAGGAGCCCTCCATGCACAGGCCCTTCCCTGTGCTGCTGGGGTCACCACACCAGCCGCACTCAGGCTGCTCCAAGCACTGGGAACATGTCCGTAGACCTGAGCAGTTTTGAGCTAAAAAAAAAAAAAAGAAATACAGAGCAAATAAGAATTAGACAGCCCCATCATAAATCTTACCGATGCATCATGGCACTGCATTTCATAATATGAGGGATTTTTATTTATTGGTGACTTCTCGATGAAAAATCTGCAAATAATCTTTAGGGATGCCGCTTAAAGATTTTATCTTGTAAGACGGCTTTGATGAAATGTCAGGTGTCGCAAAAGCTTCTTTAAACTTCAGCCTGGTTATCGAGTGAGCCGTCAGGGGAATTGACATAAGAGCAGGTGAGATACAAGCGTTAAGGCATTAAATGGTTGATAGAGAGGGGGAAATGTCACCGAATGAGACAGAAAAATCAGCCAAACAGGACCAAAGAACATCTTGCAATTCAGGGCAACTACAATGAAAGCTTTAAATGTGTCGTGTGGGAAAGAAAGCCCAGGAATTGATGCCATGTTGTCAGTTGGTGGATGAACTTTGAAGCAACTAAATTGCTTGACAAGTTTTAGCGTCGCCACATGCCTACCAGACACTTTGGTGCGTGCGTGCGTGTGTGTGTGTGTTGGGGGGGGGGGTGTTGTTTTTGAGGGAAAAGAAAAGACTGAGTGCTTTTACCTCAGTTTATGTCAAACAAATGTTTGGCTATTCTGTTAATGTGTGTGAAACCATGACAACGTAAGGACAATGAGTACAAAGCGAAGCCATTAAGGTTTGTTTTGACACCAGTGGCAGAATTGTCAGGAATATCACATCCAGATAAAAGCAGCCGTCAGATGAGGACCATGGTCTTGGGTAAAAAAAAAAATAAATAAATAAAAAATACAAACTCTTCCAGCAAATCACATCTTTCACGTTAGTAAATCAATATGCATAAAGAAGAAAAAAATCAAAGTGATGCCTGAAGCTGAAGCTGAACTTAATGATGATCACCACTGCGCTTGTCCCTCCAACATCTCGGAACTCGTCTGGGTTTGTCAGCAGCTCTGCAAATCTCTATTCATATAACCAGAAATAATTCCATTTCTGGAGTTTTACATAGAAATCTGCTTCTTGTAAAATCAACAATCCCAAGATGCTAAATATTGCTTTGAAAATTTCACATAATGTTCTTTTCATCTACACTGATGTCACTGCACAACCCAAGCAAATGTATTCTAGTTAGCATTGGTCAAACAAAGCTCATTAAAAATGATTCTATATCAGTAGGTAGAAGATCACACCTCCGGTGGGCTCCAGAGGGTATTCCAGTAGTGTTGAGTGTTATATTTAGATGAGAATCTCAATCGACATATAACACTTTATTGATAAATATTATGTACTGATTAATCCTGGATTTTCAATGTTCTACAGTTCTCAGCCAGAGAAGAGCAACACCAAAAGCCCACTTTCCAAAGCCCCCTTAGACAGTGCACTGAACATTAGCTGCAATGGATAAGGAGCTAATTCTATTCACGGAAATGAAGGTGAGAAAGCAGAAATAAGTACAGGGATATGATGAAAAATATAGTAGTGAGTTTAACACCAAGAGAATCTTCGTAGATTAGCCTTTTGTGTCCTTGCCAATGGCAAAGATAAATCCCTCCAGACAAATATACAGTGTGCTGCAACATCTCTCAGAGGTATCTAACAACAGATGATTCCAGTGAATTACAGACCCCAGAGCTGCACATATTTGTTTCTGCCCAAACACACAATTCCAACAAAATTCCTAGAAAGTGATTTAAGCCTCTGATAAGGAGCTCTTTCAGACTTTAGTACTTCTTCTACTGTTTTTTTGCTCCATAACAACAAACACCCTTTGCAGTTCTGATGAACGAATTAATGTTTTCATTTAGTAGCATTTCAAAAGGGAATTATAGTGAAGATAATCAACAAATCAAATTCATTCTTTTTCCTTAATCATTGTGTGGGACATGAGAGGTCCTGAATATGTGATTATTTTAATGACACGTTGTTACATTTAGAATTATTCTGATCACGCTTGTTTGCTTGTGGCAAAACCAAGACTTTCAAAAAATTCAATAAAAATGGTGTCTTGCAAAAAAATACATGTACAAGAGCTTTAAGAGAATAATTTCTGCAGTAGAAGATGAATAATACGCAGCATAAATACTGAGCCCATAAGTAAAGCAAATTGAAATCTAGACAATTCGGACACATATTGGGAATATTGCCCCAAAAAGATTCAGGACTCTGTGTGCAATCATTGCCATTATGCTCTGTCCTCATTCAGGCCCTCAGGTTACTTTAGCTACTTCTGAGGCTGTGTGAAAGAAGCTAATGATAAAGAGCCCATCAGCAGCATGGTCGCCAGGGAAAACTAACAGTTGAGTAAGAGCAATCGGCCACTCCGCCCTCAAAAACACCATCCAAAGCCAATCATGGAAAACTAATACCAATTTCACTCCCACAAACCCCGTCCTATCTCCCGTTTCACTCCTCTTCCGTCTGTTCCGTGACCAGCGAATATTGACTGGATTAATTACAAAAAACAATTTTGGGAAGCTGATTGCCTGCCACCTTAATGCTAGTCTGTGCACTTACAAAAAGTATATTGGTTTAAAAAAAAAAAAAAAAAAACACTTACCAACACAATCTCCAGTCTGCCACTCCAGACACTGGCCATAAGGAAAGGAGATGACATAAGCAGTGGAGTCAACGCAACGCTGTGCACTGCTGCACCACATGCACTCCATGCCCTGGCTGGTGCAGTTGGCACAGTTGGAGTGCAGCGAACATGGTTTCTTGCAGGATGGGCGGGAACTCTGACTGGGATTTCCTGCACAGGAGGCAAAGCGAAACGTGTCTTCTTCAAATAAGATTCCTGAAAGTCCTGAAATTAGTCCTGAAATACTTGAATATCTCACCAGTGGCTTTTTCACAGATGAGGCCATGGGCAGTGGCGGTACAAGGGTTGGCCCTGAGCCCAGTCACCTGAGGCTCTTCCAGGTAGGCGCAGAAACCTGAGTCACTGGGCTCACCGGGCAACCAACGGAGGCTACTGTTGGTGAACGGCGTCATGTCTTCCCAACCCCAGTACGACACATTGATTTTCCTGAGGCCCACCCATGGAGACAGCCGCTGTGAAACAGAGCAGAGGCCTTGGAAACAGTGTTTTAAATAGGCCGCTGTGTTTCTGTGGATGTTCCGACCTTTTCTGTTAGAGGAAAAATGAATGTCGAATTGCTTTTTGCATAAAAAGCACAGATTTCATATGATGTGATGACCTCTAAGCTTAGATACATAAAAAGCTTTAAATGGTAGCATTTATATTAATCAGACAGAAAAAAAACCATTGAGGAGTTGGGAAAAAGAGCAACTACTCAAATGGAAAGAAAAGAAAATCCAATGTAATTATCCTAGTTCGAATCAGTGTTTCAAACTGATTTACAGATGGCAAACGTTAAATTGCCTGTCAAAATTAATGTTATAAGGCATCACAGAAAAATAATAATTGGGTGGGGGGGGGAGTCACCTCACAATACATCTCGTATGCTACGACAGGCCCCACTAAAAGAATTACTCACTGTTCTCTCTGCTTTATACAACGGCTTTTAAATCCCTCCTGCTGGTATAAAAAGTACTTCTCAATAAGAGACATGTCAGGGGTGCTCACATTTTTTCAACATGCGAGCTGCTTACAAAATAACTAAGTCAAAATGATCTACCCACCCCAAAAATGCAAAACATCTAATTATTTTCAAATGTATTGAGGATTCTTTGTATGTACAATGTATGTTAATGTACCTTGCATAATCCAATGAGCCAATATTGCAAAACACACATAATAATTAACTATCAACATTTTTTTGTAATTACCTAAGTTTACTTTGATGACTTGCACTGAATTGAATCAGCCAGGGATGCATAATCCGGACAGTAGCTGCTGACAGCCAGCCTCAAGCACACCTCCAAATGTTCATCAGTCATGGTGGAACGTATTTGGATTTAATAATCTTCATGTACTTAATAATCTTCAACGCACTTCGAAAATGACATCGTGAAAAGAAGTCCACCTCCCATTCGGTATGAAAGTGATATGTTTTTGTCTTCTTGGTCCCGCTCCCTCATTCATTTTGATGACCATAAGCTTTAGCGATGGCTTAAAATCAGAGGTAATTCGCTAAATAGCTTAGCACTTAGCGCCGTTGTTTGCGCTTGATTGGTCACCTGAATGTCAAATTCAGTCGTCATCTAACTGGCTGCCCTGTATATCAATCAAGTGACGGGATGAATGACGGGCTGATATTTTTTAATGTCACGCCGCGATCGACCAGTACTACCTCTGCGATCGACCGGCAGATCGCGATCGACGTAATGAGCACCCTTGGTCTATGGTTCGAGCAGCTTTAGGTTGGTGTGTCGTGTGTGTGTGCGTGCGTGTTTACCTTGTCTTGTTGCTGGAGCTTCTTTAGTTCCTCGAGTACAAAATCCACTTGTTTGGGGGTGGTGAGTGAAGCAATGTTTCCGTTCAGGTTCTTGCAGTAGTGCTGGGCATTGTCGTAACTCTCTCGGCTGGAGTTGATCCTCAGGCAGGCCTCCCCCACCTGGCTCCATCCTTCACTGCACTGCTGGGCTGGAGATGAGAAAACACATGTTAGAGAGCTTAAAAAAAAAAGAAAAAAAAAAAAAAAAAGGGATCGTCCATCACTTTAAGCTTTCATTGAGGACAGTTCTCTTGAATGTGCCAGGAAGGAAATTGGAAAATTAAAAGCAGTAAGAGAATTGACTCCTGCAACACAGTCACTGCAACATGTACTGTATACAAAAGAGTGGCCAGGAAAACTATGGGAGCCTTTTTGAACATGTTTTTCCTGCAATAGTTGGTCATAAAAAGTGATCCTTGTTTAAGTCAAGGGTATTGGCAAATATAATTTGCCTAAAATAAAGCAAAAATACCCCTCTGCTCTTTCATGTCTTTATTGAGAACGACCCAAAAATTTTTTTAGTGTTCATGTGAATGCTTAATGACCTCATAAAAAAGCTAATTTGAGTCATGTGTCAGCATAACCCTAACCCTGGTAGTCTAGATAAGAAATAGAATCTAGAGTTCTGGAGAGTTTATTTTTGTTCTGCACAAGAAAAATATGCTTATGTGACCCCTGCCTCTTCAAAAGGAGCTTTAAGAGCATCTATCATCCTTTCACGGGATCTATTATCAACTGTTGATTTACAAAAAGCTAGTGATTTCAAAGAAATGCACAATACACAGTCAGGCAAATGATCTTACACTTTAGAACCGTGGCTACTCTACCAAGAGGAGGGAGCCCACTCAAAAGGACTTTTTTTTTTTATTAAAAAGAATGCATAACACTACATCTCGCCTAAAAAGGTCAGTTCCTATCATCATGAAAACATCATCCTACTGAAAATGTCTGTGCGTAGTTGGTGATGCAAAAACTGAATCGGCATTTCGGAAGGGCCAAGTCAGAGCCCAGACCCCCCCAACAGCAGAGATGTTATGGACTGAATTAAAGACAACCTCATGGGATCCAAAAAATGTGAAAGAGTTCTGCCATAAAGACCAAGCTAAAAGTCCTCCATAACGATGTGCAGGACTGATCCACAGTTACAGAAAGTGCCGGGGAGAGGTTATTGAGGGATTCTAAAATGTCTAAAAAAAAAATACATAGCTTAGTTTCAAATAATGGTATAATTCTAATGAATCCTGTTTTATGTTACAATAATAAAAATGTATTCGGGGTAGTTTTTCTTTTGCTCTTTTATATCAATGTCAAGCTAGCCCACTTAAAACTTTAATTATGGCAACTTGGAAGGTCTTGGATCATGGCCGCAGGATATGAGCCCAAATAAATAGTACTTGAGTGGCTCATGAAGTTACGGGAACAGACTGGAGGAAGTCTTCCTCTTTCTAATCGCCTGTTGAATAAATATAGCACTTGTACACACTGTGAATGCAAGATACTGTTGTTGCAATTGGTCCTCCAAATCCAGAGATAATACAGAAAATTATAGATTTAAAGTTTGGATGTCCTGGGCAAACATACTATGCCACTAAATGTTTTGTATTTGGAATTTTCTGAACACTTTTGGAAGAAAATGGAAAAATAAAACAACATCATCTTTAAATATGACTGTGCGTGTCGGCCTGTTGGGAGATGGGTTTCATTATCTCACCGGGTAAAGCGTGACACTGCGACTGATTCTGGTCCCATTGACAGTTGAGATTCAGTGAGCAGCTCTTGCAGTTTGCAAGCTTAGTGCACAGCTGCTCATTCCTCACCGGACACTCAGGGAAGTTCTTCACACTCTACAGCACAAAAGAACGGAGAATAAAGGGGAATCAGCGTGCCATATTTTAGGCTAATTACAAGTCTATTTCAAAATTTAGAACAAAAGATGCAGAATATTGGTTGGCACATGGTGAACTCAACACGGGGAGGAAAGGAGCTCTTACGCCCCCTGCTGTAACACTCACAGAGCTGCAGTTGCTGGACGCAGAGATGCACTTCTTGTCGTCACACCACTGGCAGCCGTTGGTGTTGGCTGTACAGCTGGCACAGTCCGAGAAGCGGTAGCACCGTTCATCCACGGTGGCTGAAATGAAAGCGTGAAAGATGCAACAAAGTTTAGAATGTTCATACATTTAGATGTGATAACACACAACAATACAATGGTGCAAGATATGAAACTTAGTTAACCAAAGAAATGATCGTCAAATACAAAATAAAACATATAAAATGTGTAGAGGTTTGACTGGCTTTCTTACCTGGTTTAGTGGGACAGAATGAGTCAGGTATGAGGCTTCCATTAGCCATGCTAGGCTCCCAGGACAAGCAGCGGCTTCTGCTCCAGATGCAACGGACCCCTGGCCCAGCCAGCACACAACTCTCCTCTGCCACAAAGGCCTGGCAGCTGGGTGGGCGGTAGACAAGCACATCGTTGAGCAGCATCCCAGAGAATCCTCCAAACACATACATGGACCTGGCAAAAATAATAGAGGTATATAAGATGCAGGTTAAGAGGATTAGCAATATAAATGGATAAGTGCATATACATTTAAAAAACTATAAATAAAAGACTCACCCATTGCTGACCACAGCTGAGTGACCAAAGCGGTTGACATCTCTGTGTAGGTCTGGCTTAGGAAGGAGCCTCCATTCATCACAAGCTGAGAAACAATCAGAAACCATCTGGATTGTCTGGGTAGTTACCACATGAACAGACACCTACGTATCGTAGACCACATACACAGTGTATACACTGAATATAAATATTACAGACTATGAACTAGATAATGCAGGAATAAGCCTTGGAGGGTTGAAGTAGATTCAGTAACAGCTGAGGTCGCATGTTAAAATGACATGAAGAATATCGTGAGTCCTACCGATGTCATAGGCTAAGAAGTCAGCAGAGAAGCACTTGGCCCCGTTGCTGAGCGATGTGTCATTATGTGTGTTCCCGCCAAAGATGAGCAGAGTGCCGCTGAGGAGAACAGCAGAGTGCAAGTACCGTGGAAAGCCGCTCTCTTTCAAAATAAACCTGAAACATAAGCAAGCACGACAAGAGAACATGTCAGACACAGTGTTGCACAGGGTCCCATCGCTGTGAAGCACAGCTGAGGAAAAATGTGTCTGAATGCGAGTGTGATGGCTAACCATGTCCGGCTGTTCACGTTGTAGCGGTAGAGGTCATCAACAAGGCCGTACTTGTTGGCAGGCAGCGCCTTATAACCCCCGTGTACGTACAAGCTACCGCTGCTGGCATCATACGTGCTGGTGTGGCCGTAACCTCCCTGAGGGACGGCACCTTCGGTCTCGGGCACGGACCATGTGTTGGACTCTGTCAAGAACCACACGCAGGCAGGCAGGGAATGTTGTGAGTTATTGCCGTCTTCACGGCAGTGCAACATTTTTGTCTTTAATTAATCCAGGATTTCTGCACTCTCTTCCAGGACATTCCAGGATAATCTTTTGAATCGTGCACAGATTGTTACCAGCACATACTATTGAACTATCATGCTGTAAAGCTCCATTTTAACAATTTCTTCTGACAAAAACAAAAACAGAAAGTGCAATCAACCTTCTCCATACAGCCATGTGCTGCTGGGCTCTTGAAAATGAGCTGGATGTAATTAAAGGATCATGAGAAGGATGTGCTCATTTCGACTTTCATATCATCTTTGGCATGCCTGTGTTCCCAAATTCCACCCGTTCTGCTGTCACTCACTCAGATTGTACTCCTGAACATTGCTGATGTAGCTGTAGATGGGAGAGTAGCCAAAAATGAGCAGCATAATAGCATCGCCCCCTTCTGTCTGGATGCAGTGCGCAGAATGACCCTCCACTGCATAAATCTGGGCAGGCTGGACGACCACAGGGTTTCTCCTTTGCCACGTCCGACTTGGCACGTTGAACACCCACAGTTCATCTGTCACATTCCCTCTGCCGCCTTCCAGTTTCCCGCCAAACATGTAGATCTCATCCTGCAAAGAAAAGGGTTGGTTTTTTCCTACAGTGTTCTTCACAAAGATGATGCAACTTGTCATAAAGCTCTCGCAAAGTTGCACCAAACTGCGCCGAGGAGGAGCTGTGCTTACCTGGTAGGCGGCCAGTGAGTGACCGTATCTTGGCACAAGCCCGCTGTTGATGGGCACTGTGTTCCAGACGCCACTCTCCAGGTTGTAGCTGAAGAGAAGCAACAGAAATGTTATGCTCGTGTGTATCATCAAGCACAGTGAACCTGATAAAGAGTCTGTCTTTTGTGATGCTATAGAAAGTTGAGCATGAGATTCTGCCTACGTCTGACCAATATCAATATTATAAAAGACATAATAATCAACACAGTAATGGGCCATGTAATAAAACACCATCACACACAGGAACAAACGGTGGCCCAAAACTGAACTCAACAAAATTCCCTCTCAGTGTTTCAGTTCAAGTTTTAAACAGGAATTTACTGATTTTCTTGGTAATGGTCAAGTTTGGACTCTCCTGTGTATTTCTGTGGTTGCAGTATAAGCTGGGGTTGACTGTCCAAGAGTTGAGAGGGCACCAGTGGAACAGTAGTTGTCACTGTAACTCACTTGAGGATCATCTGGAAGGAGCTGTAGTTGAAGGTGTATCCGCCCACCACCCACATGACCTTGTCCTGCACTACCACCTTATGGGAAGCCCGGGCAAGGGACGTGCCAAAGGGCTTGACGCTGGGAAGGATCCAGAAGGACTCTGTTGACGGGACAGTCAGAGAACAATCTGGACCTACAGGAAGAGTGGGGAGAGAGAAACGCACTCAGACGCTGATGGCTGTTTTCACACCTATTCACGGGTAAACATGCACATCTGGTCAGCAGTGTGACCGCACGATAAAAAAGTCGCTGGGCAGGAAGAGGCCAACAGTTTAACCTTTGACGAGCGGAGGTCATATTATATTATCATTATATACGCAGCAGTAGATACGTTTGTCACTGTTCACATCTTCAAGCATAATTGGCATGATTACAGGATTTGTTGCTCTGTGAAAATGTGCTGTTAGCTAACAATGATGCATTTCTAATTGTTTCGGGTAAATGAGCGCTTCCCAGGTTATTGGCATCAATAGAAACATCTGGCCCTTTTCCATCATTGTTGGTTAGGACAGAGCTTCCTCTCACCTTGCCAACTGTCGTTGCAGACGCACAGCTTCTCCCCAGTGAGGTCGCAGTAGCCGTGGTCGGGGCTTCCGCAGTTGTTTCTACAGTACGGGATGTCGCAAGCTTCCCCTTTCCAATATTTGTCACATTCGCAGTACACTCTGCTGGCAGCTGAGTTACCAGGTGCGCACTTTCCATGACCAGAACAGTTGTTGGGACAAGAGTTGATCCTAAAAGGAAGACCTTTCTGTTAGAGTAATGCTGTTGGAGACTGAGGAGGAGTTTCTCATAGAGAAAAAAGCAGTTGAAAAAACATGACAAACTGTCTTTCATTGTGTAGCTCAGTCTAAGGAAGTACTTTAAAAATCTGGTTTGACTGTGTTTCTAAACAGCTTAAATTAAATCAGGGCACTTACGAGTAGAATATTTCAAATCCTGTTAAGTTATAGGCAGCATCACTGAAAAAGTGTAGTAGTGCGTAGCCCGAAGTTGTCTCAACCTCAGGAACCGTCTCGTTTCCTCGTAACTCCGGCACAATCAAACCGCTGCAGGAAAAGTTAAAACAAAGCCATTGTAAGGTCAGAATAACACACTGCGCTGTATTATTATACAAACCTATCAACGCGAACAAATTGTTCATTTAAATTAGTCACTCTCTTTTTTCCCCTTTTAAAGGACTGGTATGATGTGCTAAATTCTGGATTTTGTTTTGAACAAACCTCACCTGAAAACAGCAACCAGAGGAGCGTAGATGGAGTCTCCGTCGTAAATGTACATGTGATCCCAACTGCACTCTGTGGCAAAGTGGTTGAATCTCAACCGAAGAACCGCATTTGGACTGTGGAATAAACAGTTCACACATAAACATAGCTTAGGTTTTTTTTAGGATTTAGCTTTTATTGCAACAACACCCCCACATATCAAGGACTGTAACAAAAAAAGAGTCTAACCAATCCTCACGAGTACATTTTCTTGCAAGATAAAATTCTAAGAGCAATCATTTTACTTTAAAGTTTGAGGCAGGTTTGATTGTAAAAAAGGGATTTTTCTGCATGACAGCCCTCTCTTTCCATTTTCATTCTAATACTGCCAAACAGCTCCATCAACACAGTAATTATGGTACAAAGGGGCTAAAATGTCTCTCTCTGACTGCGGCGGCAGCAGCAAAACCACAGCTTAAAAGAGCCTGAACACGCAGACAGTAGCAGACAGACAGCGCTTGACAATCTGCCGCACAAACAACTGAAGCATGACGCCTTCCAGAGGAGCTGCGGGAGCATTTATCTGTCATAACCACACAATTAATCTGAACCATGCAAGCTGAACCTGGTGATTTTTTTAAAGTACTTACTAGCCCTCGATGAGCCAGGTGCATTTTGTTTTATATTTGTAGCTGATAGGACCATCAGTGAGGTATCCTGAAGGCTCCGTCAACCTGGAAGAAAGAAGAATAAACATACAGGACTGTTATTTCAAGTTCAAGTCACTAGTAATTTGGGGCATGTGACACATTTTTGTTTTTCTAGATCCAAAATAAGAAATGAAAAACTGACATAAAGGATCATTTGCCCACATTTGGAACTGGAAACAAATAAACAACTAGTAAACTCCTCAGTCTCACTGACTTTTCACTACAGAAACGCATTAGGAATTAATGTGGAACATTTCCCATTCTTATCCTGACTCTTTGCCCACGGGATGTGATGTAGTTTTGGATTTGGAACAGTTTGTGCTTAGAAGGGATTCATTTTTAATGTCAAAGTTTGGCTGAGGACTTAATGACTCCTTTTGTCCGATATCTCACACACAAAATCCGCTAAGTTTTAATCTCTAAATTTGGAATAGTCAGCTCTTACACATTTTCACGGTTATTAGAAGTCAGCCTGAAGTCCCCTCAAACATTAGCCTACATAGCCGTATCCCTCTTATTTCTACTTTAACTCTTCTTTACCCTGTCTCTCACTGAATGATTATTTCTCTGTGCTAATTTTCCAGGCAAATTCTCTTAAGACGTGTTGTCGAGCCGTCTGTGGCATTTTGGTGTTCATAGCCCCTTGAAGGAAACATCTGCACTGTCAGTTTAGACTTTCAAGGTATGATTTCATGACTGGAACGCTGGAGGTCACCATTAACCTGTGTGTAATTAATCGTTTCATTAAACATGAGCGCAGTGCGTGGCTCTGTAACACTGACTTACAGGTAGTGTCACAATCTCGCTGTTCATTCGTTTGCCTCTTGGTGATCACCTGACAACAGGCCTGATGACAGCCTGCACAAAGCCTGAGACCAGCACTGGTAATTAATTTAATCAAATCCCTTCTGTCCCACCGAGTGCATCTCTGGCGTGCTGAACAGCAGCCGCCGCGCCGGCTATTGTTTCCATACAGCAGTCTGGGATTCTATGCTCGTCATATGCTATTGTTTCCCTTTGCCTAATTACCAGGTATTCACACTAGCATTTACTCTGTGCACCTATTTGTGGCAGCAGGAGAGGGCTGCTATTTCAGCGAAGACACATCTGCTTTAAAGTCAGAACCAGATACACATCGGGTCGCAGCAAAAGCTGCAAGACATGTTTGAAGAAGAGGAGATATTTGCTCCTGCTCTTTATTTGGAATCAATGTGAAGGCATCGGGCCATTAGTCGATATAAAAAACCCTGGTTGCCTGGGTCACACTCAATTGTGCAGGATTTAGGAACATAGTTGTATCAATCATTACCCAATCTCACAAAAACCTTTTATATTATATCATTTTCAGCTCTCCTCAATCAATTTGCAACCTTCTAACTTGGGTTTATATACCAGGCCAATGTGCCAATTTAGTAAGTGCTCCGTTCCCATACCTCTTCATTTCTGGGCTGAAATTCGATGTAAATGACAACAGACACTGACTGAGCCACATGTGCTTTAGTTGCTGCCACCCATTAATAAGATGGAGGCCCACCGGTTGCTTTACTGGGGAATCTCCAGTGACACAGCTGCCTGATTGAGACAGCAGGTCCCAGTAAACCAAACCACTATAAACCGGAACATAATGAGACCACTGGGGGCTCGGGTGAGAAGATGATGCTCATGAACTGACTGGCCACTTACTTAAACCTCCCCTGGCAGTGCTGGCACTGGTCTCCAACCCATCCACGGTCACAGATGCACGACCCATTGATGCACTTCCCGGACAGGCAGTTCTTGTCGCACGGTTTGGCCGGAGAGGCGTGAGTGATCAGCACCAGGTAAAACAGCACATAGACCGCCAGGTATCTGCCGACGCCGGCAGACTTGGGTCCCAAGAGGAAGAGTCTGGTGTGACACTTGGCCGCTGGATCCATTCTTATTTTCCAGGAGCCGAGTAGAGGACCGGGCCCTATGGGATCTGCTGGAGAGGGAAGCCTCGGCTGCTCAGGACGATCCTACTGTAACAAACAAGTCCTGCATATTCGCTGACTGTCGCGCATACTGACAATTAAAGCGCAGATGAGTCAAGCTTCCATGAATGAGTTTGGGGGGGTGATTTGGAACGGGGGTCAAACTCTCTTCAGCCTTCCCCCTGTTGGAAGCACCTACCAAAACAGCGGAGCATCCATTAAAAGTATTTAATTGGGTTAATAGTGGAGGGATCCGCTGGAGGATCCAGTGTTAGCCTACGTAGCTTATTTACACTTTCCACCGTCGCAGCAGATTCAACAATGCTCGCTTCCAAATGCTATTTCAGCAGCCATTTTAACGCGTAAAGAATGGACGGGACTTCGGCGAGAATAGAAAGTCTAACCCAGAGTGGTCCTTCAAAGGCAGCCGTGACATTTCAGCCGGACATTATCCAGGAGGAACAAAGAGGATGTGGTGCTGTAAGTTGGCCCAGTGCGAAGCCTGCCGCAGTCAACATGGATGTGGTGAGATGAGGGAACTGGAGGTTCCTGAGGGGGAAGCACAGCCGAGGGAACGCTTCGAACTGTTGATGACCCCACGGCTGTGTTCTCCCGGCACCTTCAAACGTATCGTCCGAGCGCAGGTCCCGGTTCGAGGCGGCGCTCCGTGCTTTCGGCTGAAATAAACGCGGCTGGTGACGCTCAGCGGTGGATTAGCTAGCGGAGCGACGGCAGACATGGGAGAAAAACCAAACAGAGACTGCGCATGCGCAATGCGGGCAGGCTGTTTAAAGGGACCGCGCTGAACACACAGTTCAGTTTGAGTTACTCGCTAGTATCAATCATCTTTACTCACACCACTTGTCTTCACTCACATTTCTCCGGATTCGATTTTTTTTTTTTAACAATTCTTCCTGTATTAAATATTTTTGATGAGGCAGCCCCACAGCTCTAGGACTCAGACTTACTATTTGCTTGTTTTGTGTCAGAATGCGTTTCAAGCATGTGGTTTTGTTTTTAATCTTATTATAGGGTAATTTATGTCACAAATCTATAGCAAATAAAATAAGTATTTAATTGACAATGTAAGAGCTTCATGTGGCTTCAGAGTTAGATACCTCCGTAATTTTTAACGGTTATGAAAATAACCAAATAATTATAACAACGGGCCTGACTTAATGCAGGGGGTGGAACAGTACTGGTTGAGATAGTTGGGCTCACTTCCATGCACAGTCTTGGCTCTGGAACCCAACTCCTTGAGAAAGATTGGACTGACTTCTACTCTGGAGTTGCTCACCATGGGAGGTGTTGAGGTGGTGTGGGCCATGTGCTAGAGTCCTCCCTGGAGAGGCTCACATCCCTGCAACTTCAGGTCAGGGATAGGTCTCTCACTATTGTTTCAGCTTATGAGCCAAACATCAGTGTAGAGTACCTGGCCTTCTTGGAGGCCTTGGGAGGAGTATTGGAATGTTCTCCCACAGGGAATTCCATCGTTCTACCAGGAGTCATCAACGCTCAGCTGCAGCAGCAGCAGTATTATCTATACGGGTGTGACTGGGAGGAACAGCCTTACCCATCTCAACCCAAGTGGTGTTGTGTTGCTGGACATCAGTGCACTTCAGTCCCATCAATCCTGATCCTAGTAAATCCCAATCCCAGGGAAATGATTCAGTGGACCGATACTGCCAGGGCGAGTGTGCAGCAGCTCGAACGGTTACGGAAGACAGGAAGGAGAACAGTAGATGAGGGCGATTGTTGACCTCGACTGGGGACATCCTTGGGTAATGGAATGAATACTTTGAGAATTTCCTCACTCCTATTGGCCCGCCTTTTGTAAAGGAAGCAAAGGCTGTGAACTCCGAGGTCGATTCATTCATCATTGAGTCAGTAAGGTAACGGTGAAGCTCCAACAAGGGACGGTGTCTCTGGATTGGCAAACCAGAGTGGTGGCCCCTCAATTCAAGAAGGTGGACCGGAGGGTGTGTTAAGTATATAGGTGTCAACTATCATACTCATCAGTCTCTGTGGGAAAGTCTATTCTATGGTACTACAGAGAAGAATTTGACCGTTAATTGAACCACGGATTCAGGAGGAACAACACAGTTCATCCTGGTCATGGAACAGTGGACCAGCTCTGTACTCTCCACAGGGTGTTTGAGGGTTAATGGGAGTTTGCTCAACCAGTCCACATGTGTTTTGTGGACTTGGAGAAGGCATTCAACCATGTCTATCATGTCCCTCATGTCATCTTATGAGTGTTCCTTTGGGAGTATGGGATTGGGGGGGGGGGGCTCTGCTAACGGCTGTATAGTCAATGTACAACTGGAGCAAGAGACTGGTCTCCATTGCCAGAAGTAAGTCAGGCTGCCCTTTATCAGCAGAAATGTTCAGTGTTTTTAAAGACAGAATTTCTAAGGACATCGGGGTGCTGGAGGGGTTGCATTTTGGGAACCAACGGATTTAGTTGTTGCTCTTTGCAGATAATGTTGTCTTGTCGTCATCTTCAGGCTCGGAATTTTAACATGAACTGGGGCAGTTTTCTGTTGAGTGTGAAGCAGCTGGGATGAGAATGCTTCTTGACCATAAGGTGGCTTGCTGTACCCAGGTTAGTGGAGAGCCCCTGTCTCAAGTGGAGGAGTTTAAGTATCTTTGTGCCTTGTTCGAGAGTGAGGGAAGAATGGAGCAAGAGATTGTCAGGTGGATTGATGCACCAGTCATTGTGTTGGTCTGTCGTGGTCAAGAAGGCGCTGAGTCAAATGGCGAAGCTCTTGATTTACTGTTCAGTCCCTGTTTCTACAGGTTGATCAGGTTGCTGGACATAGGCGGCCGAAGCTGGAGGGTGGGCAGACACTTCTTTATAGATGAGGGTGAGGAGCTCTGCTGTCTACGAAGAGCTTGGAGTAGCTCCTCCACATTGAGAGGCACCAGCTGTGGTAGCTTGGTCATTTGTATCAGATGCCCCCTGAACACCACCCTAATATGTTTATTACACAGATTATGCACATCTAGCAAGTTGTGCTACATTCCTTAACAGACTTTGTGGGTTGTGCTTGTGTACAATAATGATGGGCAGGATGGTTAAGGCCAGTGATCTTTGCAGGACAGATTATGTTTGTGCTCTGAAAAGAGCCATTTGTCTAACTGCTATGTTGAAAAATTGTATTTGCACATGCTTTCATAAAAAATATGCTGTCATTATTTAACAATGATAACAGGTGGAGAGAGTTGCTTCTTTTATCTATGTATTTATTTATTTTTATTCTCCACTCCTCATGCGTTTGAGGCCAATCTCTTCTGTCAGTTCCCTAACATCAGACGCAGGGCAGCTCCCTGAGAGTGCACTTATCTGTGTGTTTGATGAGGTTTGTCAGGGTGTCCTGACAGTTCTGGGTTTCAGCAGAGTTATGATTTGATGGACCTGACAGAAATACGAGATGCGTTTCTGTTCTTGTCCATCACATCAACTCTGTTAAGTGACCATTGGTGTCACAGCATCTACAAAATTGAAAACAATTTCTTGCACACTTTCAATAGAGGTGGGAATGAAATTACCTCAACTTCAGACTCACACTGGAAAGGGGAGGAGATATAAAATATGCAGCATGCTGCAAAGATGTCTGACTTTGTGAAAGTTTACATGTCAATTTCCCACATTTTGGTTAATTTCCAAAACAGGAAAGAAGTCTTGGCTTCAAAATGGTAGGTTTGACTGCCCAATTTTAAAAAGATTAAATAAGAATTATTTTAAGGTGGCAGGCGTCAACGGCCTGTCTACATCTCTACCAGAAGGTGGCAGTGGACACAAATATTTAGCAATGCGAGCAGGAAACGGAAGAGCGTCTCCCATTCCTTAAACGTTTGTAGTTTGCAAAAAAAACGGATTAGATGGAGATTTATGGATGTAGCCATTGTGTCAATGAAAGGGATTTTAAAATCAGTCAATGCATTTTTCCATTGTAGTTAAGAACTGAATGGTTCTTAGAGATATATAAGATAAGAAAACCTCGATGAGATTCTTAAGCCAATTATAATATTGTCATTATAAAAGTTTTTTTTACTGAAATAGTGATGAGAAGCGAAAACGTACAGGCAAACCACGTGGATTGCTTTATCACGGGCCTTTTACTGCTGTAATTGCTAAACCTATGGGTTTTACTTCCCATGTAAACAAAGCTAAATATTTTATTCACCTGACAATATGTTGTGAATTATCAGAACATGTTTGAGGTGCATAGTCTGCCAAATGAACTTACTCTCAGTGTTCCCCAAACAAAACATACCTGGCAGCAAGTTTTGGTAGCATCACAAAGAGGGATCATTTCAAAATGTTCCCTTTGAAATGGAAGCCCCCGCTGTTGACTTTCCACAGAGGTCAGAGTGAACATGATCACATAAAAACTAAAGACAATATTATCGCTCTCTGACTCGACATTCTTCTGCTCGAGCTCGCTGGCACCCAGGCAGGTGCACACACCTCAGTGCTGCTGGGAACCAAGCGGCGTCTCTTTGAGGCGTGCCCTCTGCATTCTCGGTCTGGACGTTCCTAAAACAACAGGGAGGTACAACAGAGTCAGTGGATTCTACTTTCTTTGGAAATTCCTAGACAGGATAGTCAGAGGAGCCTCACGGTTTAGACGAGATTAGCTGAGACCTCAATAAATGGGGGGTCTCCTTTCAAGAGGGACAGGAAGTGTTATGGGCCTCCCGCGTGTGCAGAAAATGGGTGTTGGGGGGGAAAATAAGGCCTGGTGTTAATTCTGAGGTCATATTGATAATATCAAGTATTGTTTTGAAGTTCATGAATGTGACGCCTATTCTTACACGCAAATGGAGCGATGAACCTGCAACGCCGAACCCTGAGCAGCTCAGAGAGCACTGCTGATCCACAAGAATGTCCCAGCAGGATTAAGAGGACAGATCTCCTGCTGTGGATGAGGAAGATGGGAGGAACTCACAGCCAGACCACCCTTGTTTTCAGTAAGCGTGGGGACGTCAGGCCTGACTCACTCTCACGCTTTCACTTAAACTCACAGTGGAAAAGATCTGTGACATCACATGATGAGGTCATACTGAGCTTCACCCTAAAAAGAGTGAACATACAGCCAGCCTTGTCGCAGCAAGTGAGGAGTAGAAGGCTCATCTTAACGCACAGCAGCAAAGTTTAAAAGCAAAGATGTAATGAGAAGTAGGAACATTTCATTTCCAGTTTAGTATTTAGTAATCAAGCAGAAAAGGAAGTATTGTCTGGAGCCTCACCACACCTGCCTCAACGGCACCCTCAAATGAAGTGACTGCTTCTCCTTCGGACTCTCACTTATTGCCAATGGTTCTGGATTATAACTGTCAGAAGTGTTGTTATTCCTGCACTCACATGGAAGGATCTTGGAAAATAAAGCTACATCTTATGACTGTATTGCACTTTGGCTGGTTGATAAAGCACATAAGTGCACTCTCAGCAAATTTGTTCTTCTGGAAACTGCTGCAGAAATTGATATAAACCTGCTTACACTGATGAAATTCCCTGATTGTAAACAGCACCTTAATTAAGCAGGTGAAGTGAATCCGGTTTGACCTGGTACTGGTACTGGCTGGCTGGGTTTCCTCACTCTTAATGTGACGGTGCCTGTTAGTTATACAGTTGATTAATATGGAAGTTTCACGTTTCAGGGGTTTTTTATGTGCTGGTGTGATCTGGCTTCTTCCTTCTGTTGTATCATGGGGGTTGTATAAACTTCAATGAAGAATTTCTGGGAATTCTTGTATATCCCGGAAAACTTCTCAAACTGAAACTGACCCCCTTCCCCCACGACGCAAATAGGCTATGGACCACTACCAACGTTTATCACACGAACGCGGTGGATTTTACTCAGCAGGTTTGACACAACTCATTTGAATTAAAGTCATTATCTTAGTCCCCTGAGATATTTTGCCCCCACATCCCTGCCCTGCGCCCCCCCCCCCCCCCCCAGGCTGATGCGAGGATCTTTAGACGCGCTTCAACTTTTTTCTTTAAAAGCCCAAATTTCCTGTGAATTGCTAGAGTACCACGTCATATATTTACCACAAGTTCTATATAGTCACCAAACATTTAAAAAACGTTATCAGCAGTCAGAGCAGAAAGAGTTTGGAAGAGGAACCGCTTTGGATGCTGCGCGCAGGAGGGAGGAGGCGCGGTGGGCTGGAGAGGAGCGCTGTTCTTCCGTGTAAAGAGGCAAACTCTCCAGTCACTCAGTCAGTCACTCAGCCAGCCAGCCAGTCGGTCAGCTAGTCGGTCACTGTACTGTCGAACACTGGCTGCGTTCGCCTCCAGCTGTTGGCTGTCCCTGCGCAGAGGGGAACGCGTCTGCAAACTTTTCCCTCTCCTTGCGTTTCCCCCGTTTCCTCTGGATTGATTGATTTTATGAGAAGAGAACGGCGAGGAGCGCAAAGGTGAAACTGCGAGGGAATGGAGAAGCACAAAGGTAAGAAAGAGGATTTGTTGACTTCTCCTAATGCAGGCTTCTGAAAGCCAGGCTGACATTAACAGCCTCGCCTTTTTTCTTAGGCGATGAGTCGTTTACAGAAGAATCTGGCGTTTGTGTTGGTTGACTTTGGGTTCTGCTGTTGGTCACCTGCTGGTGCTGACAATTAAGATTCCTGTGCAGGTGAATACTGAGACATGAATACGAATATCCCCAAATCACTCCTGACTTTACACTTTGGGCCACGGCTGAAATCCAGTAACGGCAACATTATTCTCACGGCATTCCCCAAATTCCTGTCTGTCTTTCTTTTTCTTTTTTTTTGTCTGTGAGAGACAAGCAAATCTGCTTAATGCACCCAGATGGACAACAACAAAGAATCTGAGCCACAACGTTTGAGTGAGTGTTGGTGGAGTTGTCGGCTGTGACTCGGACCTCGCATTGCTCTGATGAATATGATTTAAAACACCATAATCCGTCTGGATTAGCAGTGGTCCGCAGCCACCAGACTGACAGCAACAGCGACAGGAACTGGAACAGGATCATCAGCGACTGAATGGAGGCATTCTTGCTGCAACATTCCTGTTCTCCAGCTGATTAACTGCCTCTTCTGTTTGTCTTAGAGTGTTGCAAGCAGCTGACCACAGAGGTGTCTACTCCTAGTGGTGGGAGAAGTCTGAAGCAATAATTGGTGGCGAGACTCAAAATATGTCGATGTACCTGAAAGATTTGATAGCAAAAGGATGCTTGGCCAGGTTTGGTCGTGTGTTAGTTTGGCTCCAAGGTAATTGTAGATTTCAACAGGGGAAAACAAACTGAAATGTTGCAACTTTCTGGGGAAACAATATCCCATTTCCCACCAGGGCAGCTGTCATGCTGTCTTTGAGATCCCAGCATTTACATTATTTATCTCTAAACATCCGAAAAAGCTACAAAAGCTCATTAATTCACTTCCCTGGAGGAACTCCAGACTTCTGCAGAAGGAGCATTTATGAATCACCATTCGTGAGAAGTTTAGGGGCGCGTGGAGTCGGGGGGGAAAGAGTTGCTCAGGGGTCCTGGATTGAGAAGTAAATTGTGTCCTCTTTGGCAGCGACAGATCGCTGAGACAGGCGCTAACAGCTGCTGGCAGCTGTAGGAGGAGGTAGAGCGGAGGAAAACACAGGAATTTCCAGTGAAACCATCGGCTGTGTAGTGGACTTTGCGTCACAGCATTTCTAGCCTGCTGCCAGAAAGCCAGTTTCACCTGTAGTTTAAATAAGAAAAGATGGGCTTGCTGATCCTGTCTGACCTCCGGATTAAGCAAGCAGCTGTCTTTTGCTGTGTGATAAAGATTTCTTATACATTTCCATATTCTGCAGGTGCTCCCCTGATTATAGCCCCCAGGAGTTCTCCCAGCATGGCTGTAAAAATAATTTATTTGCAGAATTTTCTCCATTATTTCCCTCCTCTTCTTTCTTCCAACTCATCCCTTTTTTTAATGCTATTCTGAATCCCCAACGTCTGCTTGAACTGTGTCTCTCTTTCTTTTTTGCGGCATCAAACGTCTTCTCTAACAGTGATTTCAGCCCAAGTAAAATTTAAAACAAACGTAAGTAGAACAACAGACACATTTGAATTTATTCATTAGGCACAAAGGGAACTTTTCGGAATCAAGCCAGAGTTTCAGGGACTGTTGGTGGGCGCCGTTTGGTGTAGCAACACAACACCTGATGTGTGCTGTACTGTGCAGTTTCATGGCATTCACTCTATCCTGTTTGATGTTGTGCACGCTATCACAACCAGCTGTTGTTTTTATTTTTAATGCTAATGAGTCAGATATCCCCATAGCGGTGTTGCTTCCGGAACTGTTGGATGCAGTTAAGTGCGCGCTGCAATCCGTCATAGTAGGAACCGAGTTTTAAAGACGCCTTTTTAGTGCCATGTGGTAAGTATGTCCGAGTCAGCAGGTTTAGAGACTTTGACCTCCCCTCCTTAACTAAGCAGAGCGCAGGCTAAGATTCAGGCCATCAAGGCTGGCATGGGGTCTGCTGGTTCACCTACCAGGGGCTGTAACTGCCAACGGGGAGCGTGCGTAATTCAGGAAGCTAGACCGGGCTATAAAAATGATGAAAAGAAAGACGGTCTTCCTGATATGTGGCCTTTTTTTTCTCTTGTTCCTTTACAACACATCAAACGCGGCTTTGTTTATTGGATTCAGGAGCTCTTGATCAGAGCTGCATTGTTGGATTCTTTTTCTCACCAGGTAGGAAGTGAAGGAAGTGGTACTTAAAACCGGAGCCTACTGACTAATCACACACACATGCTCACACTTTGGTTCTCACTCTCCCTGCAGCCCTCCTGGTCATGTAACTGTGGTATAATAACCAAGCAGAGGAGCTTTTATGTGGGTGACTCTGAGGTGGCGTTGCTAGTTAGCTTTCATTTGTCAACGACTAATTCGAGTTTGTTGCTTACTTTCCCATGCAGAGCCCTGTGAAGCTCTAAAAAAATGTGTTGGTCTCTCAACCATTCATTGTTTGATGAGATGCTTGGTGGTTTCGTGGTCATGTGCAAGTATGTCATGTGCAAGTATGTGTGCATGTATGCATATAGCACATGCACACCTCAGAGAACGCTTCAGCGGGGCCCCACGGAGCGACCTAATGTAAGGAGACAGACAATCAGGCAGGGTGCAACATTAAGAGGAGGAGGTGGAACCACATAGTCTCCTCTACCTCCTCGCTTCAGGCTTTTTAAACACCAAGGAGTCTGTGTGTTCCTATGGCACCTTTTATTTGCAGGTTTAGGACATTTTTAATGAATGTTCATTGCCTAGAGTGTTTTTTTAGGGATGACGATAAGGAGTTACCTGCTCCAATACCTGTAGGATTATACCTGTAACTGTTGTACTAAAGTGATCTAAAAGAGAGAAAGGCTAAGCTTCCGTGAGCATTAATGGATGCATGCGCTCTTTACCTTGAGTTAATGGCTTCCATATTTTTCATTTGCAAAAAAATGTTGGGTTCCTTCCGTGCCTTGTCTTCCACCTACACCACTGGGATGTGTCGGCCAGATTTTTAGACAATCAGAGACAACTGTGATCCCCTATTTGAACACTTTGTTTTCACTTTCGGGTTTGCACTTTTTCTCACTTCCTCCATTGTTTTTGCACACCTACAAACAATCAAATGTCATCAGCAGCATAAGCCTGGCCCGTAGCTGCAGGATCAGCATTAATGCACGCTGAATCCTAATGCGTGTTCCAATGCTGGGTCCCATCCTACAAAATAGCTGTAGTTGCACTTTTCTAGGCCATTAGCATGTTTCAGCTGATAAAACTCAAGGAGGTACCGATCAGAGGGGGAGCTGTGAAACAGTGCATGAGGGGAATAAAGACATGAATAAATTGTTGGGCCAGAGGGAAGATAAAGGAAAAGAATTTCTGAGGTGAACTTTGTCTGGAAGTCTGGTATTTTATGGCAGGTACAGTAAATAGAAAACTATTTTCTGGACTATAAAGTGATAAATTATCTTTTTCTTTGCGTGTGCTGAAAAGTTTGGATGGACTCGTAACTATTCAAAGTGATCCATGTTCTCTTAGGCCACCCCTGCACTCAGACCAATAAGTGGTCAAACTGGTGGTCAAACTGCTTACCGGCCGGATGAGGTGACAACTGTCCCGGAGTGTCCACTAAGGCAAGGGAGACCCGTGAGATTCCCATCACCATGGTTCTTTATCGGCATTATCTCCACCGTACTGAGTCATGTCAATCCAAGCGTTGTGGTTGAGGACGGCAGTGAATCTTAATCCCATAGAGCGCCGTGCTGTAGCTGTTGTGTAGACAGGACTGTTGGCTCGGAAGTGCGCTGAAGGAGTCCATAAATGTCAAATTGAAGGAATTCTTCGCAGAGGAGGAGGGGTTGCTGCTCCAGTCACTACAGTACTGGGCTGAAATGGTTTTCGCAGGCACAGACAGAGTGAGAGATTTTGCTAGTTCTCAGTATACAAACTCTAATGCATTTGCCTGGACTTTAAAGCCCAAAGAAATGTGGTTTAATGCCCTTGTTGTGTGACGTAGCGCCTTTCTGAGCTCTACTTCTCAGTTGTCTCATGTCAGTTGTCCCTGTTTTCTAAAGCTGCTTTATATTACTGTTCATCTCCCCCACTGCTGAAGTCATTGACATCCACTTTTTTTCATTTATTTGGGTTTCTATGACAATAATATCACAACACAGCTTGAGTTAATTCAGCCATGTCCACACTGCCCCTGCCCCACTGCTGAACTCAGTGTGCTGCGAGACCCTGGCAGGTTCCAGCAGCCATTAAATCAGTGATGGGTCCTTTTGGACCAAGTTTAGAGCCCATCTTGCAGTAGATTGTTGTGTAGAATGTGGGGCTGATGAATAACGTCCTCACCAATGCCCCTTTCTGGCTGAGGGGTGACAGTTTCATGTAGAGGCTGTGGCACTTCTGTGGATCTAATGGTTCTGTAGACATAGTGGCGTTGGTGTCGATCAAAGGGGCTAAAACTGGTCACTCTGTGCTGATGTTGCTCTGTTTGGGGTCTGGAATTATAGCAGATTTATGTCAGGTGGGAACAGTGACCTGGGACTGAGCCTGTGAATGAAGCTGAGCACTGTCGCGCTCAACATAGTCCAAGATATCAACGCTGAGCTCCTAGATGTGGCAAGAAAATACAGGTTTGTTGGGGCTGCTTGTAGAATATTCATTAAATAGAAGCGAGCTATTTTTCCACAGATGGATACATTTTTTTAAAATTGAAAAACCATAAACTGTCTGTACTGAGGAAGCTGAGAGCGCCATTTAAACACGGAAAGCTAACGTGTTTGTTTTACAAATTGTTATTCAAGGGAGGGGAAAATGCTTCGCTGGTTAGGTTTCTAATGGTTTCAGCCGTTTCCTTTGCAGTGTTATATGTAGAGATACAGTGGACCTTATCTTTCTCTACCACTGATCGAAGACACGATCTGACGGCAGCACAGAAACTGTATCAGAGAAAACATCAGAAACCACAATGGCCTGAGAAACATCAGAGACAGATGAAGGCTGGGTGAAACGTGAAAATGAAGCCTGCTTAAGAGAATAAAGTGGAAATGTATTGAATAAGTCATTGTGACTTTTTCTGCTGTGCAAAAAAATGTTATCCAAATGAACATTTTCGAGAGGCAGCTCATCCTAAAATAAGATTACTTCTTATTTTGCTAATACTACTTTTATAGAAGTGCCTGTTTGGCTGCAACATTCACTTTTGAGGAGATTAATCACCTTTTACGTTGTGTTTGATACCTGACTATGCTTTGTCATATGCTCGCTGATATGACAACCACATCTGCCTATGTGCAGCAAATATGACTGCTGATCAGTCTGATGGGACCCAGAATGTGGTGGAAAGGATGTGACGTCATAGGAAGTGCAGCACCGTGCACTTACATGAGAAGCAGAGGGTTCTCAGTTCAAGCCCTGGTGCAAACCAAAACAAAACTTGGGGGGTGCTTTGTTAGCAGGGGGAGGTGCCAGGTCACCCTAAGATCACTGACAAGATACCCTTGAGCAAGGTGCTGAACCCCAAATATTCACATGTTGCCCTGGGATGAGCTGGGGACTCATCCAGGGGTGGACCCTGCTGGGATAGGCTCAGACACCCTCCCACAAAGGGATTTAACTACACTATACTACTTTTTTTTGCCAGAAAAAAAGATCAGATGTTACTCTCCCACAATTCTCCCTTTAATTTGACACAATGAATAAGTCTTGTGGTATTTTTTGCTAAGATAGGATCTGTCCTATCACTGCTGGTGCAGAACCACAAGCTTGTCTGAATAAATCTTTGCCAGAGTCCTGACAAGACCTCCCCTTGTGCAGCTAAAGATCTGCTCAAACTTGACAAGGAGAAACAGACTCCATTCCAGAGCCCCTCTCCTCTTCTTTTAATGGAAAGCCTTTATTCATAAATGATTTCAAAATGGACCCATCAACTGCAGAACTATTTTTGTCCTTTTCATTTCTTAGCCGACCTACTCTAGATGTGCTTTCAGTTAGCTTTGTTTGGAATCCTCATATGATCTTGAGCGTGCGTGCGCATAAAACAAACATCAGTATTTCAGTATCATCTCTCCATGCGGAGGGGGAGCACAAGGTTAGAGAAAGTCAGCCGCTGCGATTTCTGCACGCTAATCCACATAAATGTAAGGAGAGAGAATGTAAACCACAAATGACACTATTCCGGATGCATTGAAAGGACGGGAACATCTCAGTCTTCTCTTGGGGGGAATCAAAGTAAATTACTCCTGCGCATAAAATAAGAACCTTTAAGTCGACCTATTTACTCTCAGAAATGGTTCTCTGTATTTTGCAATTACTTTACTCACCCTTGTCAAGTCTTTCCTCATCCGAAAAAACACCTAATTGTTCTGGCTCTGGCCGATGGTCTCCGATTCTTTTTGGCCCCCGTTCTAAAGGGAGTTGTTTATGCTGTGGAAGTTGTGGCCGCCCGCTGGATGTGCAGCGGGCGCTCGGCCAACCCGTAGCCTGCTGAGACGGCCTGCCGCAGACCTCCCTGTCCCGTCAGCTGACTTGCTTTCCCAGGGTCCCCCAATGCCAAAGGCCAGCGGAGTCAGTCTCTGCAAACACATGTGGGGGAGAAGCTGGAAAAATGTTTAGATTTATACCGGACAGCCAAACACGAGCAGCTAAACAATGGTTGAGTGGAAATGAGAGTAATTGTGTTTTGATCAGCGACAGCCCAAGGAGCCAAAGCTTAAGGTTTTTCTTTTTTTCTGTGTGTATGTATGAGTGTGTATTTATCAGGGTGGAAGCTGATTTTCATTATCTGAGCTGCCTGTGAGTCGTGTGCGTCATCTATCTGTGTGCAGACCAGTGCTGATTTGGTGGGACCCTCCTACCACAGTGGCCTCTCCGCAGAAGTTGACTCAGCTCAAGCGGGAGTCATTAAACTCCCTGCTTGCTGTAGCGCTGGGAAAGCCTCCCCTCATGTCCAAGAAGCAAAGCTTACCGGGTTACGACACCTTATTTTGCAGAAATTTCTCCCTGCGGTTCTTTGATGTGAGGGCGTATAGAGAGGAGGATGGAGAACATTCTCCCACAAGGCTCCGTCAGCGCCGGAAGGAGCCACCGAAATAGACTTCTTATAATAGTCAGTGTGGTTTGTGATTTATTCTTTGGCAATTTGAGTTACATTTTTGTCAGATGATTTTCACATCCATTTATTTTTGTTTTCAAAATCTTAAGCTCTTTTTTTAAAATAGTCAGGAAGAAGTGTCGTGGCCTGATGACGACGAATGTCTGCATCAAAGTCTCTATAGAGATTTCTTTGTTGGGAGAAATTATCCTTACCACGTTATGAAAACACAGACGATGCAGTGTATCAAAGGTCCACTTCTGCAGGGCGATTAATAATGGAGCAACAGATTGCACCACAACAGCTGTCTAAATTCAGGACTTCACGCTTCAAAATGATCCACCACATCTACAGCGCACAAACCTCTAGGCAAAAATAAGGAGACAAAATTACTGGAGTAAACATTTGTTTGCAACTCTGGCTAACAATTTTCCCAAAATATAGTAACGCAAATTAGCGCAATTTATCACAGGCTGACAAGTGGGGGAAAAAAATCTACTGTCATTATTTCCTATTTCATCGCAGCCCTTTTTTGCTGCTCCTGGCAGTTTTTCCTAGTTGAGGGTTAAGAGAGAGGTCGTCCTCATTTTCACTCTCTTGTATGCAAAGTTAGTTACACCCTTTTTAAGCTTCAGAGCCGCACCAATCGAGCAAGAGAAGTGTTTCCGTAGTTCACCAAAGACTCTCAGATAACATCGTGTTGTCATTTATTGATGCACAGGCTCTTGGATAAATGCTGCTGCAGTGATTCAGTAATGTGTTCACATGTTGTAATGAAGCTCTTTTAAATATAAAGATCGGGGAAAAAAGGTCGGTGGGGGGGGTCGACCTCAAGTCGGTGTAGTAGAGTAGGGCAGGAAATAAGTCGGCCATGATGCAGTAAATGGAATAAAGGTGCAGAATTGCATCTCCGGGCATCACATTGTAGCTAATTGTGATTGAAGAAATGATAAAAAGAAATCAACAAAGAGATGAATTTCACAATTAAATTATTAGCCAAGGGGAAGTAAAGGTGAATCTCCACCTACAATGCATGAAAGGGCCCGCGTTCTGTTAGGGGGTTTCAGGCATTCCAGAGCACTGTGACACTGCTCCCTCGAGCTTTCCCTTTTAATAATGTCCCTCTTCCCCCGTCTCATCTTTTACCGAAGTCTTCACACACAGAGGCCCACTGTAGCAAGGAGCCTATTCATGAGTCTGAGAGACACTGATGCCAAACACAAAGAGCTCTCCTCAGAAGGGAGAAGGCCGTGAGCTCAGCGCTGACCCCTGAAGGATGTGTGTGGGCTGCACCCAGTCGCCGCCTCAGGCCCCAGGCTCCTCCCTCTTCTGGAGTTGACCTTTCACCAAACTCCCAAAACAAGTTCAAACAGGCTCGCAACTGTCAATAGCAACAGGGTGAGACTCACCCAATGACTGGTCTTCGACCGCTGCCAGGGCCGTCCCTGTCCCTGTATCACTGCGAATTTGGCATCTGAAGGCAAGATCGTGCAGACTTCATTTTTTTCTCTTTGGGAACTTCAAAGACTTGCTCTCTTTGTTCCTCTAAGAGGAGCTGAGCAGCGCGTATCATTAAAAGCCAGTGTTTTAATATTACATGCCGAAGTGTGAAATCCTATCATAACCATTGGGGATTGAAATAATTCCTCCACTGCTGACCCTCTTTGGTCTGTGCTTTCTTCCAGTGCTGGACCAGCTCTTGGTGGAGCTCCACCGCTTCCTGCTCATCCTGGACAACGAGACCCTGAGCGGGAATGCCACCATCCAGAAAGGCCTGCTGTCTGACCTGCTCTACTCTTACAGAGCCTCCAATGGTAAAGGAAGCAAACAGAGTTTTATCTAAGATATCAAGTTGCCTCCGTGAGGACGACTTCCACATTTTCTTAGCCTTAAAAAACTTTATATCTTTATATACTTTATATCATAACACTACAAGGATGAGGATTAATTTAAAGCTGGAGGATGTGGATGAGTTGAACCAGCACTGAGAGGATGTCGTGCCTCAGAGTATGGAAGTAGGAGATATGTTGATCTTCCTGGTTTCTATGTATGTACTGAGATATATTTAGATATCTGAAAATCTGAGTTAACTGAAAGCCCCTTTTTAAATTTGCAATTGGCTCACTTCTGATTAACGCAGCCACAAAAGTTCAGTTCAATTTTAATTTTCAATTTTAGTGAACTGAGAGGTTTTTTTCTACACACGCTACTCTCTTTTTTTTTTTTGGTGGATTAAATAAAACTTTATAGGCTCTGCAACTTCCTCTCCATCTCACACACTGTCACACGCCATCGCTTCCCAACACACAGACACACACACAAGCAGTCGCGCTTTTCCATGTTCAGGTCCCGTACTCGTCTCCCCATACTTCCTCTCCTGGCTCCAAGCTGTATCATTTTTCCGAAGCCACATTTATTCTCTGGGGATGCTCACTTCCTTTGAGCGTGGCTTTATAAATAGCTTTTCATTCTGTGTTCCCTGAAAAGTCTGTTTTCACTGTACAGGCAAAACATTGTCTTATTCTTCAGTTGAGTTTCACCTCACGATATCGATTTCAAAGGAAAACCCTTCACCGCAGCGCTGTTCCACTTTTGTTTGATTTCCTCTCGGGCTATAAACTGAGCTAAAATATTTAATTTAATGAAAGAACCTTCCCCAAAACTGTGCTGCACCTCCGGAGTGGATCCCCAGAGCCGGCTCCACTGACCAGAGGAAACCCACGCATTTAACCATTGGGTAAAGACACATTATGCTGGAATAGTTATAGCAGCGTCTTCATCAGCTTGTAATTAGCCAGTTAGCCCAGCAGACTGTTTGGTGTTCTCTTATTGCTGACTTCAGCCGTCCTGTATGACACAAAGTTTCATCATCTGCTGCCTAAATCATAACAGTACTCCCACAGAGCCTATAAAGAGATGCACTGAAGTACTTTATCATCAAATAGAAGATTCCGGAGTTCAAGCCGCTTGTTGTTTCCATTTTAATTCCACGTACTGTATGGCAGCGCTCTATCTGCAGAGGGTTTTCTCAATGTCCTGAGAATGCCAGTCATGGTGAAGGTGGGTGACGATAATGGAGCGTCTGTCTGCACAATAGGACTCTTGTTTGGGTGACGTTCCTCCTTAGTATAAAACCTTTGGTCATGGGTCACTAGTTAGATCCTATAATGTTATTATAAATGTTGAGGTCATGACAGATTATATCTGTAAAACTACAACTTGATAAGTTAGAATAAATATATACATCATATAAAGGCAACCTGGGACTGAATATTGAACCAGTAGGTCAGAATCAGCCGCTACTCATCCACAATCATCCACATTGGTCGTGAACGTGGGTACAACTTCAGGGTGCATCCACACGTCACACTCTCTCCTAAAGTTTACTCACACCACCGCAGTGGGTCTTACACCCCAGAGTCACTACGGAGAGCAAAGCAACACCGGACGGGGTTGTCAGACAACAAGGTGGCCCTGAAGACGGCACAAAGACAGAGATAAGACAACTGTGCCTCATTAACCTCGCGACACCCTTTAAACTTCTCCTGTTTCCTTGCAGGTACAGATGAGGAATACATCTACATGAACAAAGTCATCGTCAACAAAGATGACAAAGGTGGGAAACTGTTCCATTGTTTGATTTCACATTTCCTTTCGCGCTCTGCCATTAGACAGACAGACAGACAGACAGACAGACAGACAGACAGACAGACAGACAGACAGACAGACAGACAGACAGCTAGCTAACTGGTGTGAGCTAATGACTGACAGCTAAAATGCTATCTATCTATCTATCTATCTATCTATCTATCTATCTATCTATCTATCTATCTATCTATCTATCTATCTATCTATCTATCTATCTATCTATCTATCTCAAATGTACAACCCCTTTTTCATGACCTCTCTAATGTATAGCATGTGTGTTCTAGAATGAATAACAAACTGAACCACGCTACAATAAAACCTGCTACTGCTCTTTCGATGCTTTGACACCATTTAAATGAAGAGCAGACAGCCAGAGAAGCACCCCCCACCCACTCACTGACCCAACACCACCTCCCAGCACCCCCCCCCCCCCCCCCATTTCCTGCCTGCTTCTTCGAAGCCGCTCAGCATCTGAGAGTGACCTGTTTTGTTTGGACAGAGTTGAAGAATGTGGTTTTTAACTGTGAATGCCGCAAGGCCACAAGTTTTTCTGTTTTGAGCAACCCGGGAGCCGGAAACTGTTAGGAGAACAGCAGAAGGAGGTGTAGATGCCCCAAACATCTCATGATCACGACAGTGTTATCAGTAGGATGGCCTTCTTGGTTTCAATAAGAGTTTTTTTGCATGAGGCTTGTGTTTTGGGTACAAGATCAGACAGGGCCTGCCAAAAGCTCAGAGCCCTAAACTGGAATAATTGAGTGAAGGACTGATGAGGTGGACGAGAAATGAAAGCAGATAACATATTTCTGGCATTTGTAATCTCATTGTAAAACCTCCAACTCTGTGCTTTACTTTATGGTCCCTATTTGCTCTACTGGTTTACAGGCAGTTAAGGGAATGCTTATTTGCTTCCGTGTCGATAGCGTTCAGGCCCCCCTCAGAGCTGTCCGCCTGCTAAACATTAACTGCCAGCCTTCACAATATCAGGTTAGCTTAGCATAACTGGTGGAAGCAGGGGGAAACAACAAGCCTGGCTTTGTCAGATCAAATAAAATCAGCACCTTGAAATGATTACTACAATTAGCCTGTACTGTGGGGAAAGTAGCTTTACCATTTTATTTAACCTCATGGTAAAGTTACCAAGGTTTCTTTTTTATCTCAGTTGTAATTATTGGGCAAATTCACCAACATATTACTCTAAACTTATCTTGAACTGGGTGTTTTGTAATAAGAATTGTATTTATTTGTGCTTTGCAGTCATCTTATCTAACAGGGAAGGTTCTGTTTTCACAGCATGTGCAGCAGCCATCAAAACATCCAGAAATACATTCATACAGATTCTATCTACAGAATTTGTCGCACCTTTTCCTATTAATGAGCAACGACTCAATGTTTTTCTCTACCTAGATAACAGATCAGATGGCCAGGTCAATGGAAGAGCTGCAAAGCATGTCCCAGTCCCACAGAAGAGCCTTCCAGAGCTACCACCCCCCAGAACGGTAAGTGATTCCAGCATCAATGTGTGGGTTATTATTTTAAGTGATTTGGCTTGATTTGTGCAGCGTTTTGAGCCTGGGCCATTGTGGTGGGAATGCCAACAGCATAATTGACCCCAGTAGAGTTGCTGAGCTCCGCTCAAGTGCATGGGAAACATTAAGAGCCCCAAATCAAATTCCAACTTCAGATCTAATTAATAGCCTGTTGGTATTGTCTTACAGTAAATGAGATATTTCTGCATTTTCTCTGATAATCCCAGTCTGTGACAGACCCAAGTGCTACAGGGATTTTGACAGCAACACTCGCATAAGCTAACTTACTATGATGCAGCTCTAAAGGTCTGCTGGGAAAGTTCTAGCACTACTTCCAGAAGTTCCTGAGGATAAGTGCAACTGACAGATGAGTTGACGGATAGAGGTCCCACTGTCCCAGTTTTCAAATGATCTTTGCGATGCAGTCGTGGTTTAAGAGCATACCAGATTTGATTGTTGTCACATTTTAACACAGATCGACTGATCCCCTTCGTAGTTTCACAAGCCAAAAACATTCCCCGGGTTTTGTAAAAGCTATTCTCAACAGAATCAGCTGTTCAATTGCTCAGGCGGCAACAACCGTGGGAGAAGTGCCTTTCCAAAGGTGAGAGTGCCGTCCTACTGTGAAACTGACAGAAAAAAACCAAAACAGGAGGGAACTGGAGGTTTAAAATATCCCATCAGTGTCTTTGAACTTTACACACACACACACACACACACGCACACACCCACACACACACACACACACACACACACACACAGAGTGGCCTCTCCTAATATAAACCACAGTACCAGCTGTTGCTAATCAGAGCAACTGTTGTACATGTGTGTGTGTGTGTGTGTGTGTGCGTGTGTGTGTGTGTGTGTGTGTGTGTGTGTGTGTGTGTGTGTGTGCGTGTGTGTGTGTTCAAATTCAAATGCCAAACATTTGTTTCACTTCACTTGTAATCTAAAAATTATTCCAGTTCAGAAATCTAAAAATGGGAGGTTGTTTTAGCCTGACATGAATGTCACAGTTGTGGACTCGTAGCCCCCCCCAAACCCTCCGTTCCTCCGTTCTTTCCATCTGCTCCCAGCTGTGGGCTAACTGGTCCCGTCTTGGGTAGCCTGAGCAAACATGTCCAAAGTGAACCGCTCTTTGGAAATCCCTTCATCTGTCTGCGGGGTTTCCATGCACCTTCAGTGATGGTGTATTCAAGAGTTAGCATGTGCTTCACCGTGAACACAGAGTCGCCCCTTATCATTGCAGTGAACAGCGCCCCCTTGCTGTTGATGTAATGTCCCGGCAGTGCTGTCCACTGGCCGCTTGTAATGTTGTAGCGGTCCATGAGACACCGCAGGAAGTCGTCGCTAGGCCCATTGCGCATCACGTACAGGTTGTCTCTATGAGCCACCATGCAGTGTCCGTAGCTTTGAGGTTTGATCATAGTGGTTTCCAGTCTCCACTCGTTTTTCACAGGGATATATTCGTAGATGTCGGTGGTGTCCGGCGGTTTCCAGAAGCAAACAAATATCCGCCGTCTGGCAACAGCGCACGCTGTGGATGCGACGGGCCGCGGCGCATGTTGTATGAATGCCCACTCTCCCGTCTCCACATCGTAACTCTCAGCCGAGGAGATGATCTGTTTTTGGAACTCGCCGCCGATTGCGTACAGTCTTCCGCTGTGCCCGAGCAGAGTGAAGTTATATCTCGGTTGCTGGGGCCCCGGAAACGTGGTCCAAACCCCCGAATCGGGGTTGTAGCAGAAACCGCCGTCCACGGCGTCTTTCCCGTAACCATAAACTCCTCCGACAACATACAAACAGTTGTCAAGCACCACGACTCCAGCCAAGGAGGTGCTGCACAGACGGGGGAGGTCGGTCAGATGCTTCCACTCTCCCTCTTCTTCGTCAAGGTAGCAAACGACCCTGAAGGAGTCATGGAGCTGCTCCACGGAAGGCGAGTGCGTGCCTATAGCAATGTAGGAAGCGGGAGACAATGACTGGGAATATTCAATGAGGGCGGGAGGAAGGCTGCCCTCTGCAGCTTCCTTCAGATCATCAAAAGAATCCCGGAGGAAAAGAGCGGCGTTTCGGTAGAGGGTATGCAACCCAAAGACCGAGGCGGCGTCATAAAGCAAGAGGCAGTTCTCCGTGTCAATGATGTCACACAGATGCTGCACCAGACAGGCAACCTGCAGGAAAGCAGCACACTCGACGGCTTCCACAAGCTCGTCCGGGTCGCTGAGGGTGGGAACCTCCCCCCTGCAGACAGCGAGGGTGATCAGGAAACCCCGTGCGCTCACTCCTCCTCTCAGGTGGACCTCGTCCTGGTGATTTTCTATCATCCCTGACCTAAAGAGGGCGCAGAAGTAGCTGCTGCACCTCGCCAGTAAAGACCGCTCGACTGCGAACCGACTGCCCTCCACTTTCACGCTCACCCAGCCGGCCTGGTGGTCTCGCTGCTCCGGATCAAGGGTCGCATTCTCTGCTTGAATCCCCCCATGGACTCCTGCCACTTCTGGGACTTCCATGAGCTTCGTTAATCTCAGTTTCTTTGGTTCTTCAGATGGTCTCTTGAGCAACAACAAAGCATGACTCAAGTGTAAATCGGTCGTTTTTTCCCATCGAGCTGGACGCTAAATGAGGGTTTGTAGGGTTCCATGGCGTCCTGTCTGCACGCTCTGAAAATAGAGCTGGTCTATAGATAGCTGCTGAGCTACTTGCTGGAGTCAGGCAGAGAGAAAAACTGTTGACGCGCTCAGTATCCAGCGATGTGGCAACCAGCTGATGATTATCATGACTACAATATACCGGTAATCACGTAACTCGGGTTATTACCGACCTGTTCGTCTTGCCTGCCACCCCCTCGCTTTCGTACAACATACATTTTTTGAACGTATCACGCGTGCCATTTCTGTGGAACTGAAAAACATAGACAGGTTTCTGGGGTCAAGATATTCCCCAAGTAGGGAAGTAATGGAAAAATGAGTAGAGAATGAGCGCGACCATGTGAAATTCCTGTTCCCATCATTCAGCGAAGCAGCTTTTTTTTCTTTTTTTCTTTTATATGATTTATCCGCCCTTTGACTGCAATTGGAATAGTTCTGATTTTGCATGACTGACCAGAAAAGACAAAGCAAAGCTTACTGTCTGTTTTTTTCGCCAACTTCTCCGCTGTTGTCGGCTCTCAGAGCAGGCTGGGAGTGTATGTGTGTGTGATTTCAGACTCTTGGCATGGAAACTGGGGATTTTCCATGTTCTTGACTTTTTGTTTTTAGTCAGAGCCCCTCCACCACACCCCTATGCCTCCTCCACCGCCCCACTTTCCTTGCATTGTTAGTTGTCCTCCGACTCCTCAGTCCAGTCCATCTCCCCAGTGTTGTGAAGGTGTCTCTCCGTCTGTGTGTGTTTGTGGGTATTTCCAATTTTCTGTTCTATCAGGAGGTCTGACCTGACTCAGTATACTCCTCTTCTGCCCTGGACCAAAAACAGGCTGACTTACCTTCTTTTTTTAAAGATGAGAGTGAAGGAGAATAAAAGAGAAAGTAACTAGAGATAAGGCCGGGTGGGCGGTCGGGAGGAGGGCTCCTGGGCTCTGGAATGCATGGCCCTTTGCTTTTAATTAATAACAGATGCCTGAACTTCCATGTTTTCCGTGCACACTCAGGTCGTTTGCTGTAACGTCTCCATCAGTCCAGGAGCTTCGTGCTGCTGTCAGACCAACTTCTGGAGTCACAACAGAAAGAGTCACTTGTTTATGACCACATAACACACTCATCACTTTGTAAAATAATGAGCTCCAACAATTAAATAAAGTAATTGTTCTGGAATTCTTTTGCTAAATGAACCGGCACAAAACTGTTAGTCAAAGACCTTCCCTGTCTGAAGAAAAGCATTCTATGTTTCTTTACATTATATGAAGGGAAGGAGTGCCTCTATGGATTTTCTCTGTTGGCATGAAAACACATGTGGAACAATTTGCCCTCATGATTTTCATCAACAAACTATCATATCCCACATTAATGTACTCAAAGTCTCATGGACTGTGCTATGGAACTGCACTTCTGTTCATTCCTGACTTATTAGCATCCAGAAGGTTCCATGATGCTCATATGATATGAAATACATAATCTCCACCTGCGTATTGGTATGGAACCCATGTAGTTCTTTGGAATAAAACCATAAAACATAAATGACTGTGACTTCAATTCTATGCTGCTGAAGTTGGGTCAGCTTGTGCAAAAGACAAAATAAGGCTTTGCTACTATTGTCTGTTGAGGCTGAGATATCCACACGGCCTGGCAGCGTATAATTATTTACCATTTCTATAACTACCGAGAGGAGTTTGTGTTTATGATTAGAGTCATAAATGCGTAGGAATGCAGTGGGACCCTATAGATGTGGTCACAACTGCAAACTGCTCATTAATGCGGGCCCTGTTTTTCATTTCTAAACTGCTGATGTGCACACGCACCAGCGTGAGCACTATGGGTGAGATGGTGCCGTGCACCTCAGTGGAATGCAACTGTTGCACCGTCAGACTAGTGGTTTTTGGGGCCGTCTGGTTTACATTGTGTAATAACACGGCATTGCATCACTGAAGAGGAGGGAAACTGGCAGCCGTGTAACATTCTGGCACTGGTGTTTGCTGATCTTTGCATAATAAAAGAAAATCCCCAACCGCTCTGTAGCTCCTCAAACATTGGTGACAACACATGTCTCCACACAGTCTTTATCACCTCTGTCAGCCATCTTCAGTCTGTGACTGGAAATGCTGCTGTGATGTGGAAAGAATAATGACAAAGAGTGTCAAATGGACAGATCTGAACACGATTGGCTTTGGAGCCGTTCTGCATGGACTGACTCAGCCTGCTAGAGGTGAGCTCATTGGCCTGCATGGGGGGAAGCACTTTTGTTGTATGTGAAGTTGCTGTGCTAGAGAGACACCCTGGCTATCTTGGCCGACTCATCTCCACCCTTAAAAAAAACAAACTCTGATCTTTTGACTTACTTCAAGATGTTGAACTCTGTGAAAGCTCATACTTCTGCACAGAACCAGCCTCCCTCCAACTCTCTTTGCATGATAAATGGAGCTCTTCTGCTTATGGCTTGTCTTTGGGAATTCTCTGATCTTGCAGAGAATGTGACAGCCTTGGGGGGAGAAGGCAGTGAAATGGAGGACTACAGACAGTTCATTTAACTGGTGGGAGGAAACCTAAGACAGAAGAAATGAATTTTTTGTTCTATATAAAGTGGGGCGTCACGAAGTTCAATAAATATTGTGAATATACAGCATGAGCTGTGTCCTCACAGCACTTTTGTGTCGAATGAGAAAAAGAATGAGCAATTCCTTGATGGGATCAGCTTGTCCAGAATGCTCCTTTTCATCTGTCCCTTAATACCGTCCTTCTCTCCACTGGAAAGATGGTTGTCTAAATTCTACTGTGCAGACAAAACCAGTCTTATCAGGCATCACCAGGTGAGATTAGGGGAATAATCTCTTGCACTGTGTGCAAGTGTGTGTGTGTTATTTACTGCACTTAGACACTCATCGTCATGATTTAAACATTTCATTTTCTTGACTGTTTTATCCCTTTCTGCATCTCGGAGAGGATGCCGAAATCTATCCCGGCCATGAGTCAGGGGATCCAGCAGCTTGCTCAAGGATACCAGAAAACCTTTTATTTTTTGTCTATACCTGGGCTTGAACCAAGAACCTTCTGCTTCTTAGCCCAGAGCAGTGTGATCTCGCCTGAGCTACTTCCGTTGTCGTTGTCTCTTATAATGGTTACTGATCGCTGTCAGTCACTGTAAATTTTATTAGTGATTATTGTATTGAAGACACCCACTAGCTGTTTGTTGAAAGACCACTTTGTCTGTAATAATTAACTTCATTATTAATAATTATCATCATGTCTGACTTTTCATGCGTGACCAGAAAGGATGATGGGATATATTGCTTGGTAAGGAAGCAGTGGTTGTGTATACATAGAAGAAGAAGAATTGTTGTATTATTTTCTATTAGACTGAAACTTTCAGCTGAATAATGAATCGTTGTCCCTGTACAATCTTAATTTAATTAACACCCAACCTGAAAATATCAGAGAACTTAATGCTATTCGGGATATAATATGTGGTCAGTGTGTGTCTAAATGTATCCATTATTTCCAGCAAGTCCCTCTAATAATATTGGTTGTGTGGTGTCCATTCAGTTAGTACTGCACAAAGTCAGTGGGCTGCATGACCCGGAAGTAAAGCGGAATTAATAAAAACCTTTTCAACATACCTGCTGGGAACAATTGGGCGACCATCGTGGTATCTTGTGGGCCTGATCGGTTATAAGTTTCTGTTAATGCATTATGAAATATACTGAGTGCACTGAATTGGGTAGAGCAATGGAAACTCCCCAGTTAGTGCACTGTGGGTGATTTCAGAGTGTAGACCAGATCTGTAGATGGTGCAGCAGATCTTTAGAGATCATAAAAGTTAGGCCAAAGTCTGAGAGTCTGGTCCCTCCGTGCTGTATGAGACGGGGCAGCCACAGACAGCCTGTGCCACACAGGAGAGGAGTAAAAAAGGCAGAAGTAAAGCCAGACTGCTGATGGATTTCAGGAAAACCACGAGGCCCACACACACATACATAAACATTCAAATACTTGTGCAGCCTCACTTTCTTCCACGCTCACACACAGATACGCTCTCCCTTGATAGTTGGTGCACATGTCAGCCACTCAGACGAGCATCGGTGACTGGAGGAATTCCCGACGTACATCTGGCCCGACAGACAAATTAGCTTCAGTCTGAGGGAGGGCCAGACGTGTTCGCCGCCATTTAGATCCTAAACATAAATAAATTCTCTCACTTCTAGGGGAAAAAAATCTTGGTTTTACTTTCACTGCGGAAGAATGACTTTGACTTTTTGAACTATGGTTTCTCGTATGTTGTTCTGCCACATTTCTACAGCAGCTCAAACTGGACAAACAGACATGAATGTCTACGTTTTTAATCCCAGCGCTTAGCTCTAATTATGTTACCAATGATGAGCCTCTGAACAGTAAATTCTAGTTGACAGTTGAAAGAATACTTTTTGTTCCCCTACAGCCACTGTAGGTGCTTGGCATGCCCATCAGATGCTTCTCAACCTTTACACGTGGACCCACTCCACTATCTAACATTCCCTCCTGTCCTTGTCCTCCCTCAGGGGCTGGTGGGCCATGAGCCACTCCCCCTCCCCGCAGCTCCTGTCCCAGCCTGTATCGATGCTTCAGAGAGTTACTATGAGGAGGCTCAACCTTACGGGGAAACGTTCAACGGTAAGAAGCAGAATCCCTCCCAACTGTCGCCCACGCTAGACACAACCCAACACTCACTTTCAGAGTAAGCAGGATGATCACCAAATGGTTGATTACAGTGTGCAAATTCATACATATATGAGGAAGAACCCCCCCCCCACACACACACTGACACTCTCTATTTTAATCTCCTTTCTGAAACTTTCCAAGCTTCCTCTTTATTTCTGTTTTTCCTCTCCTTGGTTTTGTTTGGATCTGTACTTTGTACTTTGGGCCTCCTCTCAGGGTCCCGGATGCGAGTGCAGCACTCTGACAGTGCGGTCTATGCTGTTATTAGCAGGGGTAGATGTCATTGAATCAGTATGTTCACATGGCCGTGCTTCAGTGTCGAGGCATTCGCCGCCATCAGCACCCAGTCATCGTGCATGCTGACGCTAACTGACGCTAACACCATCGTCATCAGAGCTTTCGTGGCTGAATTGCAAGGAAGTAGAGTCAGAGACGGCAACGCTTTTCTGAATCTTGCTTCTTCAGATGACGGGGAAGCAGTCAGCAGTTCCTACGAGTCATATGACGAGGAGGAAGTGACCAGAGGAAAGTCGCCATCGACGCAGCACCAGTGGCCGTCGGCAGAAGCCTCCATTGAGCTGATGAAGGACGCTCGCATCTGCGCCTTCCTGTGGAGGAAGAAGTGGTTGGGCCAGTGGGCCAAGCAGCTCTGCGTCATCAAGGACCACCGGCTGCTGGTGGGTGCAGAACCTCGGCTTCGGGCCTAAAAAAAGAGATTGTTGCACATTTCCTCTCACACATTCCTTCTGTCATACTTTGATTATCATCCAAAGAGAACTTTGCCCTCAATTACTTTCTTTCTGTCAAAAGACTGGAGCTAAGAGGGGAAAAAGAACTGTAAAGCTGATGCCGTCACTTTGCCTCCCACAGTGTTACAAGAGCTCCAAGGAGCAGACGCCGCTGCTGGACGTGAGTCTGCTGGGCTGCATCGTTGTCCACAAGGAGAAACAGCTGAAGAGGAAAGAGCACAAACTGAAGATCATTCCAGTGGGGGCAGAGGCCATCGTGCTGGCGCTACAGAGCAAGGAGCAAACGGAGCAGTGGCTCAGGGTAATCCTTCAAACTCACTGGCTGAGGTCACGGAGATGTTTTGTGCGAATTGTGTTCAATGTTAAATTGTGATGAAACACTCAATCGTATCTTCATCAGGTAATTCAGGAGATCAGTCCAAAGCCAGCAGAAAACTGTGACCCCCAGCTCTCTGGGTTTGACTCCCCGAGGCTCATTTGCACAAAGGTGTGCTTATTCGGAACATTTCCGTGCGTTGTCTAAGCCGATAGGACGCCACTTATACTTCTGTTGTTGTGAACGTCCAGGGAGAGCTGAGCGAGAGGCACTCGGTGGCGTCAGAGAGCGGCAGCAGCACCGACAGTCACGCTGAAACGTCTGACAGCAAAGACGGTGAATCATTTAGTTACAAAATGCTGCGCGAGCTCAGTTGTTGCCACGGCGATCTGACCGTGCCTTGACTTCCTCCACAGTGAAGAAAAAATACGGTCCGGGTTTAATGCTGAGCAACCTCATGAACCTCGGGAAGAAGAAGTCGTCCTCGTTAGAAAACCCAGAGAAATGCGTGGACACCTCAGGTGAGTGATCACGTGCACGCGTGTCGTTTGAGGGCACGGATTCTCCGTCATCAAGGTGTTCGTGCGAGCCACTTCGGAAAGGGCTGTCTGTCTGTACAGTTGTCCTTGATCAGTAACCAGCAGCTAACTATGGTCTCTCCAATTGGTGGGTAAGATTAGGGGACAATATTTAGACTGTTAAGATGCTTTAAGATATTATACGTTTAAATGAGATCTGTGTCATTCGCTGCCAATTAGCATTTCCCCCAGATCTTAACCCTAATCATAACAATCCGAACTAACCCCAACCCTAACCCTAACTAACCTAACCATGTCTTAGCCCTCAAACAGCCCTTTGAGGTTCCTGACTTCCCCAAAAATGTACACACACACACACACACACATGATAATTGGGCCAGGAATAAAGCATTATATTTAAGGTGTTGGTTACCTGTTATATCTTCTTTCAGTCAGGATAAGATCTCCCACTGTCTTTGGGACACATCTGCATGATGCAGGACCGCCACCTCTAACCTAACCTTGCTAGAACTGAGCCAACAATCATTCATGACATTAACAGACATCAAAAATAACGCCTTGTCTCTTGCTCCTAACAAGGCTGTTTGAAATCTTGGAGTCATGATTGATGATCAACTGAAGTTTTATTGATCATGTAGCCTCTCTCCCCCAGATCAGAATCAATCGGGCCGTTCCGACCCCAGCATGCCCCCCAGCTGCTGGAACAAGGCATGGTGGTCTCCCACACTGACTACTCCCCAGCTCTGTCAGCAGGGGCAGCCCTCTCTTCCTTTAAGCAGCTCTTGAAGACACAGCTCTTCCCAGAAGCCCCTGCTCTCCTAACAACACTCATTTTTCTCACCCCATCTCGTTTCACCTCCTGTTTATATCCCTCTTCACTCCCTCTGCACTCTTAGCTGCTAGCTGCACTCATAACCGCTAGTTTAGGACTGTAAGGTTGTCGTTTAGTCACATAGGTCTCAATTGCTTGGCGGCTTGATTGTGTCTCTCACCTCGAGTCACTTTGGACAAAAAGGTCTGCTAAAAGACTAAACTCTGAATGCAAATGTAATGTTCTCTCCCGAGTTGTTACTGTGAATATCCGTCTTTGAGTTTCTGTGCTTGTTGCTCTGTTCGATAAAATTCATGACATTTTGGCCACGCAATTACAATAATTAGTTGTCTTAAATCACCTCCTGTTTCCTCAGGCTACCTCAACGTCCTGGTAAACAGCCAGTGGCGTACCTGTTGGTGTCTGATAAAGAACGGGCAGCTGTGGATTTACCAGGACAAGGGCAAGAACAAAGTGAGCCAGCCGGCCGTGACCCTGGAGAGATGCAATATTTTGGCCGACCCCAGCCCGGAGCACCTGTACTCCTTCAGGATAGACATGGATGGCACGCAGGTGGCCACCCTCGAGGTAGACAACCGCCGACGTTTCCTGCTGCCCCGCTGCCAATGTTTGTGGTTGTGTGGCTAGCCCGCATATGCTGGGCGCAATTACAGTTATTTAGCTCAGTTTCCACCAACGGTTTGAATCTGGTGTGACGCCGTGTTGCTTTTCCTGAGCTGCTGTTTACCGCAGACGGTCTGACAGCTACTTATGGGAATGTGTAATCCCATCTCATCCTCCTCTGCAAATCACTTTCATCAGTCTGCATGATTTATGTTAGCACAGGGTTACGTGTGTGTGTGTGTGTGTGTGTTTGTACCACCATGCTGCACTGCACATAAAAATAGTCAATAGAATTTCTTTTTATAAGCACAGCAGCGATGTAGTTCAGTATGTGTTATAGGATTGTGTGGCGTTAACCATCAATAATCGTGGAGAAATGACCTGAGCAGATACGTCTGTTGCTCCCGTCTCTCAGGCCAAGACATCTGCAGAAATGGGTCACTGGCTGGGCCTCTTGCTGTCACAGACTGGGAGCAAGACGGACCCCGAGGACCTCACGTACGACTACGTCAACGCCGAGAGGATCTCCACCATCGTCAACGCTGCCAGGACTTCCCTATAGTGAGCTCTCTTTCATGCACATCTGGCTGCTGTGTGGCAGAATATTTACGGGGGGAAATTTCTGTGCTCATCTGTGTCTTTGCAGTCTGATGCAGAGGAGGTACTCGGAGCCGAACACCTACATTGACACGCTGCCCTCCAATCCTCACAACACCGATGAGCTGTACGATGATGTGGCGTTTACTGCCGACCCAGAGGTTTGTTCTGGCATTTAGACACTCCAATGGAGCCACAAGTGTCAGCAGTTAGCAAGTGTCCCCCAGCTCTCCGTACCACCCCAACCTGCCACCTTGCTGACCTCCAGCACCGCCATTCAGGACGCCTATTAGTGGTGGTCAGGCTCACGACACGATCAACTTTTGCATCTTTTCCCTTACTCTTTTTTAGGATTGCAGCAATTAATGTAACTCTCACAATCTGTTGATGAACTTCAGATTAACATTACAAAGAATGAAAGATGTTAAAAATGCAGTCAGCCCAGTGCAACATGTGCAACGTTATCAGCCAAGGAGAGGATCTACTGTCCAAGTCCTCAGGCGAAGCTTCATCTCTTGTGCTTCTCCTTAAAGGACAAGAACCAGGTTGAAAAGATCTTCTTTTGGATCTAAAGCTGCAGAGATTCAGTTTTAATTTCAATCGCGTTGCTCTGAAGATCTACCCCTGGGTACTTTGCAAACCTGACCAGCAGAACCTTTAAACTGGACCAGATTGTTCCCTTTGAGGCCTTTCAAGTAGTGTCTGAATAATATTTGCAATGTCTTTAATCATTTGTGAAATTATTCATAGTCTCTCTGTTGTGAGAATAATCATCACAGCAGAACTGATAAATAAATAATTAAAAGACAAGTTGACATTCATAAATCAAGGTTTGACTAATGAAATAAACATACATATATATTTTAGATTGGATTAAATCTGCTCATGGATCTTTTTTTTAAAGTTTTTATTTTGACGTTATTCATCTGGCTACTTGTATCTCTTAATTTCTTTCTTCTGTGTCCTCCAGGATACTGAAGAGAGCAGCCTGGCAGACAGTAATCTGCAGGAACAGAATGACGCATGTCCAGAGGATTCGGAGGACCCTTTGGGAACAGAACCGTCAACCGATGGAAACAGGGTTTACCTGGACTTGCTCCCTGTCAGATCCTTCCTCCACACATCCTGTGGGCATAAAAGCCCCACCCTCAAACACGACACTTGTGCGCAGGTTTCAGCAGAGGAGGTGGAGGAACCTTCAGCTGAGATCAAAGAGGTAAACATGCGTGTTACAATATGGCACCACATTGGAAATGTTTACCTTTTGTGACATCTTTTACCCTAAAATCCATTCCAGATCATTCCATCTGACCCTGTTCAGCTTGACTCAGCGTCTGTTTTAAACAAGACAAGCTCAACCAACAAGCCAGAACAAGAGCAACCCCAGACACCGACGCCTCCCCAGGCCCAGGCGCAGCCACTCAAGACCTCCTCCCAAAGTCAGGAGACCCCTAAGAAATCCAGCCTGGGAATCCCACAGGCCTTCAGCTCGTCAGGGGTGCAGGTCCACAGAGGCCTTCACACTGCTGCCGGGTTCCCTCAGAGTCCCCAACCACTGCGACCCAAGGCCCATACAGTAGGTGAGGATGTCAGTGGAGCTGACCAGCAACAGCTCCCTCTAGCGGAATTCACCACTACTACACTAGAAAAACGTGGCGTGACATCGCTTCTGGTTTTGGATAAGAAATCTTTTACTTGAATGATCAAATAAACATTCTACCCAGAATTTGGGTGGACAGGCAGAGATGGACTGTAAAGATGTTTATATACGCATGTGATCGAGCTTATAAATGACACAATAACAATATTCCTAGGGTCTCCCAGTGCAGTGGAAGGCAAACTAGGCAAGAACCGCACAGAGGCGGACCTGCGGCGCTACCTCGACGAGCGTGACCGCCTGGAAAAGGAGAGGGAGGAGGTGCGGGCCAGTCTGGCGAACCTGAAGAGGGAAAAGAGGGAAATCAAGGAGGAGCTCGGCAGTTGCCACGGTACAACCCCGTCACCCGGTACACGTCGATCCCTCATTGATCTGTGTAACTGATGACTCTCCGTTGTCCCCAGATCCCCAGCAGCAGGCCTCGCTGGAGGCTCGTTCGAAACAGAAGGAGGAGGAGTGTCGGGAGGCAGAACACCGAAGGGTGGAGGTGGAACTCCGGCTCATGGAGGTAAAGGAGAGCCTGAAAAAGGTGGAGTCTGGGCCTTTCACGTTGGGAACCACACTAGACAGCAGCCTGCAGGAGTCACTCACGGTTAGTGCCACGTCTGTCATCAAACGCCGGCTCGTTCCTCAGCTGGAGCTGCTTCTTAACCACATCTCTTCCACTTTAGAGTAGAGCAGCAGCTTCCTCCGCTTCCCAGACATCATCGCCATCTTCAACAACAGCAACAACAGCAGCAGGAGCAACATCCCAACCATTAAACAGTTACAGCAACACAGACGCAGCCTCTCCCATCAATTCTGCATCAGTGCTGAAACCCAGACCCGCCTCCATCATGGCCACCAAAGGAAAAGTGCTGCAGAAGGCGAAGGTGAGACCAGACACGTTTGGCCCCAACACCAGTTTTTCACACGCCTTGGTTCTATAGATTTGATCCTCTGCTGTGTCAACAGGAGTGGGAGAAGAAATCCACCACTTAGAAGTGAATCTGTTCCCCCAAGAGCACGGAAATCAACAGTCATCATCCAAGCCATCTTCATCAGAACCTCTGTATGATAAAAGAACCAATCAGATGTGTACAATGCTTCTCAAATACCACTGGAAAAAGAGCTATACTGACTGTGGTAGTATGTTTATACTGCTAACACAGGAAAACACATGTAGTCGTATGTTGGCCCGTCCAAAATGACATTCCAGACAGCCAAACATTTAAAACCACTTGAGTCTTGTAGCTTGGTCCATATATGCTGGTAGCCAAGATGTAAATATATTTACACCATTTTTCAGCCTTTTGGCTTGTATTGCTAGCTAAAAATGCACTTTTTATTCAAATAAATATGTACTGACAATATCGCCTCAGGGATCATTTATTTGCAAAAAATGCCTTATTTTCGCTCTGCATGCTGCACGTGAACCCAGATGGTCGCTCAAAAAATCCGATGTCTCATAAGAGCCAACACCTTAAACAGTAACATTCAAAGGAGCAGCCTGGACATGTTAGCATCTGCAAAAGTTTAACAGGCCATATGGAATTTGTTTCATTGATTCCTTTATTTTTTTTGCTCTTTCTTAAAACTCAAAATGTTTCCAGCCCTCCCTTCAATAATACAGTATATACAAATGCTAAAAATGGACCTATAAGTCAGGAGAAAAACAACTCGATGAAATGATTAAATATAGATGTACTGTAAAAAATAGATTCTTTTGGCACAAATAGGTTCCTGTTGTAGAGGGCTTGTTAACATTTAAAACAAGAAAGACATAAAAAACCAGAACGTTAGAATTATCTATGAAACTTTACATGTGTGAACTGAACTATATTGAGTGGACAGTGGACAGAGCAGTTCAGAACACAAACACTGAAGCGGAATAACATCAGTCTAAAGGCACTTGTTCAGAGGCTGTAACTTCATCCGTTCCCTCTCAGCACCCTGTACCTGCAGGAGTCCTCAACTCTGCCTGTGTAGGAAGTGAGTTCATGGTGCTGTCAGGCTGCGTGTCTCCTACGCTGCAGTTTGAAGAGGTGCAGGAGCTCCTGCTGGCTTTTCTTCTGCCGGCTCTTCTTTCTGAGACCGGAGGGCTTCGGGCGATCTCCTCGCGATGAGGGCCTGCTGCTTCCTGCAGACAAAAAAAAAAGGGGGGGGGGAACCATCAGGGCTTATTTGTACATGAAAAAGCGTGAACGAGCAGTGTTGTGCCATCGACCACTGACTTGTTTCACAGTGTGGTCCTTCGTAGCCTCGGCACTGGCAGTGGAAGCTCCCTCCAGACAGCGTGCAGACGCCGTCATGCATGCATGGGTTGGGTTTGCACAGATTTACTTCCATCTTCGCCTCTGAAGGAAGGGGGAAATATGCTTTATAAAGCTTTTCTTAGGTTTATCAGCGACATCTTACTCATTCTGATGCATTTTTTACATTTCTTCAGGTATTGTGTTAATAAAATATGAATATTTGGGAAAGGTTTTGCTCTTCTTCTGTGTTTTGGATACATTTTGCAGCACTGTGATTTAAGAAGAAGAAGACAAGCTGTCCTGACAGGTTGGAAAACAGATGTTTGTGTATTCACCTGAACACAACATCTGCACCAGCACGTCTTCAAAATACTTGAGGTCTTCGTAAGAAGGCACCAAAATCAAGTGTTCCTCTGAACCAGCGATCTGCAGCAGCTTTTCTCTCTGCATATCTCCAATTCCGACCACAAATACCGACACTCCGTTGTCTCTTATCTTCTGAGCTGGAACTACTGCGTCAGCGCCACCGGAGCCGTCCGTCACCACCACCACGGCTTTGTTGACCCCCGGACGTGCCCCTTTATTCACTGTCAGGACGTTGGAGTGGATATGGAGCAAGGCTGCCCCAGTTGAGGCCACTCCACCCATGAAGTTGGCTTCGCCTATGGCCGTGAGGACGGCGGAGCCGCTGTCATGGCTGTCCAGGTTAAAGACGGTGGTGGCCCTCCGGCTGTAGGCCACGAGCCCAAGCTGAGCCACGTCGCGGTTCACGTCAAACTGTACGCTGAGGCTGCGCACAAATTCCTGCAGGGCGAGGAAGTTGTCCCGGCCGACACCATCAGAGGCGTCCAGGGCAAACACCAGATCCAAGGCCTGGCCCAGACAGCCTAGAGACGTTTAAGATATGAATTAGAACATGTGTCAGCCAGAAGACTTTTGTATTAAAATGTTTCCCTCCTATAATAATGGATACTTTTGACCTGAAAAATTTCATCATCTTATTTTTAAAAAAGCAGGAGAGTTTGGTTTTTACAAATGAATATAGAATATAAATAGTATAGATTAAACATCTTAATCTAGACATGCAGCGAATAACTGATTTGTGGTTGGCACTATTGTGCGAGAAGGTTGCGGGTTCCAACCCCAGCGACAGCTCAGAAATTGTGTAATAACAATAAAAGTTCCTCTTCCTTGAAGCAGTTGAGTACCGTCTGTGCGTCAAACAGGTAAAATGCACCATGATGCCAAAGGGTGGCGCCAAAGCGCCAGCAAACACGTGGATGCGGCGGCTTGGTGGAAAAAGATTCCTCGATTAAATGGGATGTTTTATGCGGAAATAAATGCATTCTTTGGATCTAAAACCAACACAATGCTTTTCTACTCCAATGTACCTTGTGTATCCACACTGCAGATTTTCGCCTTAAGCTCTGGAATCTTGATTCCAAACTCAGGTGAAGAGTAGGTGATGGTCCTTTGGGGATTTCCTGTGATATTATTTAGCTGGCTCTTTAGGTAGTGTGGCCCCATCCCTATTAGGAAGATCTCTCGGTCCCGGGCGTATCTGGAAGCCTCCACAACCTCGTCCATGGCAGGCGTGGATGTCATTAACACCACAACACGGGGGAGATCGTCTGAGACATCAGCGTAGACCGGCGTGCTGATAAATCCATGACGTGTGACGTAGCGAAGGGCCTGGCCTGTCCTGGTTTCACCGCCAACCTGTTGAAGAGCCTCCACAGCTTTAAGGAGACTCTGTGTGTCCCCTTTGAATCGGCCCACCTGGGCCTCGACTCTGGTGTCACGGCCGAACACTGCCAGGCCTACTTTACTGGGACTGTTGGACCCAATCACAGTCTGCAGGAAGCGTTTTAAGAAGGACTTGAGGCGGAGGAAGCCTTCCAATGTAATCGTGGAAGATCCTTCCACCAGGAAAAGCAAGTCCACAGAGCAGTCGAGCGACAACGCCGGAGCTGTCGGGGTTAAAGGGGCAGACTGGGGTTATTCTCTGCATCATTCCTCTGAAAATACATGTGATGTGACGTCAACTGACCACAGTGTGGGTCCCCTCCGTAGCCAGGTGGGCAGACACAGCGGTAGCCCTCAGAACCTTCAGATACACACGTTCCCCCATTCAGACAGGGTTGAGAATCACAGGGATCTGCAGCACAGGTGAGAGACTGAGGCCGCTGGCACACGCCACAAAACCAGAGACAAAGAATTCCCCCAACTCTTACCTGGACAGATGGTCCTGTGGCAGACCGTCTGGTGCCTCTTGTACACCTTGTTGTACCTGGACACAGTCACGTATGTGGATGGTACCGAAATTCACCTCAGTTTCAGTTTCAAAGCAAATCAGAAGTGTGTATTTTGATCAGTAAAGCGCTCCAGTCACAAACTGTGGCTACATACGCGGACCTTCTTCCCCTCCACCCTGATGGAGAGGAGTTAAAATCCAATAAGGTACAAAAAGCGGTGACAGTTACGCAGATGGATCAGGAGTTCTTGCAGTTGGCCAAAAGGCTGCACTGCACTGTTAAATTAATTTGGGCAAAGGCAATCTCATTTTACACTGTGCTGTTCAACCCTGATGGAGCACATCAATGCTGGGACCTCGCCACAAATCCGCCGTCTTGTGGCTCATTGAGCACAAACAATTGAGTGCATATTACCTTCCCACCCCCACCTCCCCAGCCCGCTCTGGTACCAGCCTCCTTTGGGAAACTGTCTGAGGCAAAACTATGTGGTGGTTTTATCGCTGATAAACCCAGCCAGGCTTTTCATCATCATTCAAAGAAAAAAAAAACCCAAAGCCACTTGCCTGTAGTGTGGGCAGAGAGCCGTGTAAGGGGAATAACCCTTGGATCCTTTCCAGCACATGAAATTCCCCAGGAGCTCTTTTACTGTCTCCAGTGTCTTCCTCTCACAGGGAAGGGAATTCACATGGCAGCCTGGAGAACAGGAAATGGTGGAGATCAATAGAAAAGAAGAAACAATCATCTTTTTTGATTCCTCATATCCAACAGTAAAATTGTTAATGAATCACCTACAGACATGGATAAAACCTGTTTATGTCCATATGTTTATAGTTTTAGGGGAAAAGAAACCCTACATGCCCTCTAACAAAGGTCTAACTCTACCTAGATTTGTAGCTTTACCTCATTTTCAGGGTGTGATTTAAGTTATATTCTAGAAAATGACATTTTTTACCAGAGGGGTATTTCAATTGGAAGAGATGAGGAAGAGTAAATTGAAAACCAATGAATCAGAACCTTTTACTCATTTCAATCTTGAGTGGTAACTTTTTAGGATGAGCTCCAGGGCTGATTGTTTCACCAGTCAGTCCGCCATCACTGGTATACTGGACGCTTGAATATGGACACGACACAGAACTGCCCCCCTGTGACTCTGACTACGTGTGCCAGGAACATTTTAATCTGAGCGCAGCGGGATGACAAAGATGCCCGTCTTGTGTGGGATTGACCCACTGACCTTGAGGTATGGCGCTGCAGACAGCGAAGGTGGACAGGGTGGTGTACAGGCCGTTGACAGCATCATAGAAATGCTCGGCAAAGAAAACGTGGTTTTCCACAGGCTCGCTGGCCAAAGCGTGCAGCTCCTCCCACCTGCAAAACCAAAGGTTCTTTGGTCTATCCGCTGGACTGTTTTGTGCTATTACAGTGAGTGATCACTATTTTCCAAACACACAACATACCTGGGGTAACGAAGGCCCACAGCAAACAGGACCACACCCGCCTCTTTGAGCTGCGCTGCTGCCTGCATTGCGTTGCCCTGGGACTTTCCATCCGACAGAACAATGACAACCCGGGCCACGTCGCTGGAGTTGCGGCCTCCTGGTAAACCCTTCCTCAGGACGTACTTCAGGGCGAGGCCCGTCTGGGTGCTGCCTCCTCTGGGAGTTCAAGATAGGACAGGATATTTCTTAAAATCTGGGAGAGGACGCATGAGCTGCATTACAAAAGCCTGGGAGGGAGCCCTGCACTGCTTATCTCTGCCGTAGAAATTCAAAAATTAGCTCTGCTTTGACTGTGAAATGTGTGTGTGGAAAAAGACTGATAGGTTTCATCACTTCAGAGAAGGCAAGAAATATCATTAACCCATAAATGTCAGCGACAACAGGAGACTCATTTGGTCGTGCGTACACTGCCTGCCCGAAGGACTCGAACTGAAGCACAACTGATCAATCCTGATTCCCTTTTCCAGTCTCTCTCCAACACGCATGCAAATATTTTCCACTGATATCTGCAGCATTTTATTTCCCCCCCTGTGACCAATTCAAGAGCTGCCCGCAGAAAATGACATAGAAGACACAAACACCGTAGCCAGAGTATGTCTTTTGGAATTCACAGTCTGGCCGGGCAAATTACCTTCCTCTGGATCAGTTCATAGACTCCAGGAAATGGAATACCCAGTGAGCAGCACCTGTGGGGTACCTCTCTAATCTGAAACTAATTGGTTTTCTTCCTCAGCATTCGCTTTTTCTTAGTCTTTAAACGTGCAGGCGTTTGACAAAACCCCCTAGGTTGGAGCCTGTAATGACATATTCTCTTAAGCTTTAGCTAATTGCTTTGCTTTCAACTATATTTGCCCTTTTCACCCAGAAGGAAACTGCCCGTGTTTTTAGCACACTTCATCATTTTAACAGCTCTAGAGGTTTCAAATGACATTAATTCCATCTAATGCTGCTGCACCAGTGGTATAAAGTCAAAATGATGATAACTTCTGTGGAAGGACTCCTCAAAAATGGGTCTGCTGAGAGAACCAAACCTGTAAGAGATCTTCTTCATGTGTCTCGTCAGCTCTTGCTTCGTGTTGTGCAGGTCCAGCGAGAACTCCAGCCGAGGAGCCGAGCCAAACTGAATCAGCCCGACTCGCACCTGAACGAGGATGGAGCCACATTAGCAGCTGACTTTGAGGAGAGGAATTACAGAAAAAGACAGACCCGCCAACCTTGTCTGGTCCGATGTCCAGAGCCTGACAGAGCTTTATGGCGTAGTGTTTGGACCTCTCGAAGCTGCCCTTCCCCACGCTGTAGGACCCATCCATGAGGAAGAGGATGTCCATGGCTGCTGAGCACTGCATGACTTTTAAAAGGGAAACACTGCGGGATTAAGAGTGATCAAACGGGCTTTGCAGATGAAACCAGGAGAAAAAACAGCCTAGCATGCCAGGCTTCAATTTTCTCTCTCCCAGGTGCACAAATCATTACCAAGCTAAGAACGCGCTCTTCCAAGCGTGTTTGGACTTGCAAAAATAACCAGCGGTGCTGCTGTCATGTCAGAATGTGCAACTAAACTTAACAGAGGCCATTAAAGACAGAAGATTGAACTGTTACCCGTCTGTCTGTCACTCATTATTTAGCTTTTAATGTTTGATCCACTTGATAACAGGACCACCCACACACAATGGATTAATGATTTGGCTCTTTCCACTTGAATCAATCCTTAAATCACTTCTTTTTCCTTCCCAGCAGGTTTATAAGACACAAATGTACAATATAAAGCTATTATAAAGAAAGCAGTGAGGGTAAACTCACTTTCTCCTGCAGCGTTGATCTTCATAATGTTCTCATGGCTGGTATGGATCTCCTGCAGGCAGCGGCCTTGCTGGACTGAGAGGGGAAACGCCAGTCAAATCTGAGCCCATTGTTCTTTAATTTTGTAAAATATTCCCTCTTTGTTGACTTTAATACCCCCAGAAGACAATGTGCTTTGGCAAGTAAACCGCTTGTCTCCAAAGGCTTACCTAAAGATCTGAGAATCTGAGCAGCATATGAATTCTGTGCCTATATTCACACAGCTCTGTCCCTGATTAATGGAACCACGTGGCAGCTTTTGTGCTTCGGACATTCAATCTTGTTTTGCACATCAAGATGTCACCATAACTCATCCCCCGGTGTGGCTCCTTTCCAGGCGCTAAATCAATAGGAGGCAGACTGCCTGGAGGATTACAGTCAGGTTGATGGCAACCGGCTGTCAATTACCTTTGGCAATGATCAGAGGAGCTGTGCGATTATTGAGTCATCTTTCATCGCTGTAAAGTCCCTGGATGTTGCCCAAAGCGTGTGGTGTTTGGAGAACATGACATATTCGTGCGGCTTTCTCGCCGCTGTGTCTGAATGGAGCAGCGTCTTTCAGGGAATAGAGTGAGTGAATGAATGGTTGTCTTCGCTTGTCCACTCACATTAGCTTTGGACACTCTATTATCACGTGCAGGAGGTCAAATGTGGAGTCAGAATGGGTCTGGCTTCTCATTCGGCCTCTCATTTATTAACCTATTTTTTATATGGGTATTTTTGCTTCACCATCTTACACACCAGAAGCGCGTAACAACACACTTTAGGTGCTTCATCACCTGTCATTATGACTGTCAGAGATCCACTTCAAAGGAGGAAATAGGTCATCATAAAACGAGGAAGCAAATTTGGGTTTTGACAGATTTAGGCCTGAGCCTGTCCCAGCTAGAAACAATGTAGATGAAATATAATTGAACCAATATAACTAAAATGTCAAACCATGTGAGAAAGGCCAGTCTGAACAGCTATAAAGATGCCAAAGTTCCTATATCCTGGGGGAGAGCGTTCCAGAGCTGGGGTGTAGACCAAAGTCTAAATCTTAGTCCCATGGTGGACAAACGGTCGGGAGAAGTGAAGAGGCTGGGGATGCCCCGAGAGTATGGAAGGGTGTGTATGTATTTAGGAGATTGTGAGCTTGGAGGGGGCAAGATTATGAAGGGATTTGAAGGTGAGGAGCAGGATTTGAAAGACAACGTGGGAGTGGAGCAGATGCCAGTGAAGCTGTGTGAGGAGGGTGATGTGCTGAGTGGAGGAGGGATCTGGAGATGAAGCGGGCAGGAGAGGTCAGAACGAGTGGCAGTTTCCGGTGGGTAAACCATGGAGAGGAGCGCTGGGACGACTGCACTAACCTCGGTTGCTGTTAAGAGGGAGCGATGGGCAGAGGTGGAGAAATTGCTATTGTGGAGACAATCTGACGCCAAAATCTTTAGAGTGTCTTCTACCAAAGCCACTGCATTTACACAGCATGAGTCAGGGAACTTTAAAGAGGAATACCACCTGCAGCCAACAGGCCTCACCACCCAGGTGTCCGACAATATGACCTTTTCCAAAAGCCCCAAAGATCTTCTGACAGTGAAAGTTAATGTTTTTAAAGAGATTCATCATGGCAGGGGGGGCCACGCAGGTCTGAACAACAGGACTGTCTGTGATGTACTTGCAGGAGCACACAAACTGTGGGTTTGGGTCCATTTCTAATTCCACCAAGGTTCATGAGAGGTAAGGAGTATCTCCCCAACGTCAGAAACAAGGGGATTCTTTGTTTCTGGGATGGCCGTCCTTGATTACATGCATATGAAATTGTTAGGACAACATGTTATCTTGGCTGTCAGCGCAGGAGGAACAGGGGGCGTCTTGACTAGGTGAAACAGTCTGGTTTGCTCAAGTTCAAAGTCTTAAAATGGCCAATAATAAATACTTTAGATGGTGCTGAAGCTGTCATTTCTGAAAACAACTCAAAGATTATATCGCCCAACAAAGCCCGCCTCTCCCCCGGGGCGCATGCCGATATACTGGGGTCGAGCAGAAAGGCTAAAGATATGCTATAAAACTGAAGCAAAATTTGACTTGCCTGGAACCAGCCAGCGTTTGAGGGTTAGAAAGAAGGAAATCACTTTGAGGACAAGATCATGGGAATTCTTCAGCACTGTGACGTGACAGTTGAACCAGTAAAGTTTCCCCCGTAAAGACCAGAGGACTCAACCAGGAATCTGTGCAGCACAGACCTCCAACGCTCCACACTTAGTTCCATCCCTGACAATACAATGATTCTATTCTGTCTATTGCAATGATAAAAAAATAGATCTTCTGGTAAATAGATTTTTAAAAAAAGATCTTCTGGTGACTTTTGGTATTAGAGCTGAACCTTCATGATTGAAAGGTTAGATGAGATAAAACAACAGCCTCATTAAAGGCATCTTAAAAAAACATACACATGTAATTAGGCCACCAATAAATGAATTATATATTAAATCAATTTGTTTAACAATAAACAAGACATAAAATATTTAAATCGGGGATTAGACTGCAGCAACATAAGACTCTGTTAGGTAGCTAATAGCTTAAAAAGGTTATGTAAAGCATTCAAAAAGAGAAGCCCTTCATGTGAATGCTTTGAATACCAGCAGAGATTTAATGAGGAATTTAAAAGAAATAATACCAATAATAATTCAACTAACCTTGGAGAAGCACCAGCACCGAGAGGAGGGACAGGCGGATGTGGGGGTGCATGTTGGCAAACCTGAGGTGGTTAAGAATAAAGCACACTCTTAGATACACAGAGGCAAATAATAGCAAAGAAGGGGCAAAATCAAAAACTTTGTTTCCTATTATAGACCAAAAAAAACCCCCATCAGCCATGAGTGAAGTGGTGAGCAGGTAAGATTACGCTCGCAGACATTTCACTGCCTTGTCTGGTTCACAGAGATAACAAGCAGATTGTATCATCCACTCACACTCGTGTGTGGTCAGGAAGTGTGTTGATCTGTATGGAGCTCTATTCAAAGGCTTTTCTCTACACTGAACTGCCAATGTTAGATAGAAATGCAGCTATCCAACTGCAGAATCCAATTTCTTGACCAAAACAAAATGATTCTGTGAGCCGTGACGCTTTTATCTTTCCTCGGTAAAATCTAAATGAAGGTCTTAATGTAATGGCATCAGGTGGGTCTGATTAATCCGATCAATAACCCCATCAGTCTGCAGATAAAGCTTGATTAAGTCTGGCTTAGACATAATACCCTCCGTCTTTGTGTCTCCTGTGTGTGTATTCCTGAGACAGAGATAGAATTGTGTGCAGGATGCAGCCTCCATTTAAGAGGAGCCTCATGTCTGATACGGATCTGCAGCCCTGACGGGCAGCAGAGGGGCTGATAACCATTGTCAGAAGCTGCTGATGCTGTACGTCGCTGAGGCAGTTTTCATTACTGCCCCGGAGGTCGAGAGGCCGGCATGCATGCCTGCGTATCAAACACACACCTGTCTCACCAGCGGTCCCTCCGTCTTCACAAGAATTCTTGAGGCTCCTTGTTTTTCTTTTTGGATTTTTTCACTTTTTACAACAAGGTTCTCAGACACAAGCTGTCGCTGCACTGACACATAACTTAAATATCAGTGAAGTTGAGGCATCAGTTGGAATTTAGAATAAATCTGGGACTGTAAAAGATAAGTGGTGGTAACAGTTTCAGTTATTTCAGGATGACTCTTCTACAATAGCCACTCAGCATTTTCATTTTATTTTATTTTTTTAGGGACTTGCAAAAAACATGCATTTCCATTACAAATGGCTTCATCCTAAGCCATATCTTGTGTAAGGTGTGAAAATTGGCTGCAGAGGTGAGCTGGACATCACACCTCTGCATCCTCCACAGGTCGAGGGAACTATAAACTAATGACGCAAATATCTGATTATCAGATAATCCTTTTTAACAGCAGTTCTCCAGCTTCACATTCAATTAGCTGAAGAAATTAACTCAGAAAAATATTTTTGTTAGGCCACAAAAAGTGTTGCCAGGTCATTCTCAAGTGTGCCAAAGGTCAAGGAAACCTGAAGAGGTTGCGACCCTCACACATTGTATAAGACAATAAGACCATATAAGGTAGAAAAGGTAGGAAACACGTCTAAAAGATTGAACCCAAACAAAGTTACATCTTTGCCAATTATTTTTCAGTTCCAGGACACACACGCGGTGGATACATAAAAATGAAAACGCAAAAAGCTGCTAACTAGGAAGTGTGAGGTCCTTACCCTGCGCTCGGTCTTCTCAGTCTGTTGGGCGGTCAGGAAAGCGCTCCTGGCCTCCGGCTCCTCTCCTCTCTCTCCTCTCTCTCCTCTCTCTCCTCTCTCTCCTCTCTCTCCTCTCTCTCCTCTCTCTCCTCTCTCTCCTCTCGTCTGTCAGGCTTCCTGCTCCGGGCAGGACACGAGCAGCGACCCCACCTCCTCACCATGCCCACCTCTGGTGTACCTGCGCCGGTAGGCTCTAATTTGTTCACCCGCGCAGGCAGAAGCCGAGGGATAATGAGATGGGGGCGTGGCTACATTTAACTCGGCTCCCATTGGTCCGAAGATTAGCGTAAAATTCTTCTTTATATCGTTTATTAGCGTTGTCAATAATATGAGGACCATCTACACGCACGTCTTAACACGTCACTATTGTGGCCATCCGCGTGAACACTAAGCACACACACGCGCAAACGACACGACTTTGAAGGTGTTTAATGGTTTGATGAAGTTAAGGCTTCAGACTTCATTTCAAGACGAAAGCACAACACGTGATCAATTGTATTTAATTATTAATAACACAATTACACAACAGCATATTTGTTAGGGAAAGCCATATGTTTATTAATTACTGTATTAAATCTAAGATGGTGCACCATGACTTTTGACTGGAGATTTGTTTTATTTCTTTTCATCTCAGATTGACACTGGGGTACAATCAGTTACACTTGTTTTGTCCAAAAAATGCTTATGTAACAACAGAAACAATTTGTTCATTACATATAACTTGATCAGCTTGAACATCCCAGCTGGACAGATGTGTAGGACTGAACAGAAACACTGCATGTGCTCTACAAGCGCATGTGCAAACAACTACAGCCTTGTGTAACATGTTCTTGGTCTTGTGCTGCTTTTTTCCTGAAACCTGCAGTAATAGTGAACTAACAATGTGACTGGGGTTACAACCTCGGGTTCAAAAACACCTGGAATGCAGTAAATGATTAGTGATAAACAACATCAAAATAAACCCTAGAAATCAACTGATGAGTGGCTGCTCCTGGAGGCCACATTTAAAATTAAAGAAAACAAACACAACAGGATGGTGCTTAAAGTTGTCTTAATTCTGTTGCAGCAACTGCTTGATCAGAGAAAGCTGCAGCTGGGCCAGGTGCTCCAGGTGATCGATCTGTGCAAGAGGAAAAGTTTCAATCCCTAATCATTGAAATAAATGACAATTTCCACCTTGTGGGGGGTATTTATTTGTCCAACAACTCAATAAAGGGGGGAGTTAATGGTCGTTTTTGCTGTTTGATTTGTGGAATATCACCTCAAAGACTGACCTGTTTCTTTAGGCTCACACAGCAACAGGTCGGCCTCCGAAGATCTGAAGTACAAACATGGAAAAAAAAGTAACATTAACGTCCAATTCCTGAAAAAAAATTCTGGTTTTAGAACAGGTTTTGGTACTAGTCATAAAAAAGGCTTTCATTTGCTCAACAATCTTCTAAATTTGGTTGACTGAAAGAAGAAAAAACATTGTTGCTGTAATTCATCAGTTGTTCAATCAATCATTTTCAAATCTGGTTAAACAAGTATATTCAGCAAAAGTCAGCAATAATAAAGTTTTCTATTAAAACTATTAAATTTACCAACCAGTGCCAGATGCTGCAGTGGTGTTTTTCTCCAGTTTGGGTCTCCCTGCCTCTGGCTCGCTGCTTACAGTTTTGCAAGTGCTAGTTGGTGCCTCTTCTGGGCCCTTCTGTGTTATAGACAACATTGGCTGTGGACTGCGAGGTACAACTGCTTCACTGCCATTGGTTTGCCCTCGTATCTGGCTAAATGGGGAAAGATAAGCTTTGGCCTGCTCCTGGCTACTCTTTGCCTGCTCCTGGCTACTCTTGGCCTGCCCCTGGCTGCTCTTGGCCTGCCCCTGGCTGCTCTTGGCCTGCCCCTGGCTGCTCTTGGCCTGCTCCTGGCTGCTCTTGGCCTGCTCCTGGCTGCTCTTGGCCTGCTCCTGGCTGCTCTTGGCCTGCTCCTGGCTACTCTTGGCCTGCTCCTGGCTACACTGGCTACTCTTGGCCTGCTCCTGGCTGCTCTTGGCCTGCTCCTGGCTACACTGGCTACTCTTGGCCTGCTCCTGGCTACTCTTGGCCTGCTCCTGGCTACTCTTGGCCTGCTCCTGGCTACACTGGCTACTCTTGGCCTGCTCCTGGCTACACTGGCTCCTCTTGGCCTGCTCCTGGCTGCTCTTGGCCTGCTCCTGGCTACACTGGCTACTCTTGGCCTGCTCCTGGCTACACTGGCTCCTCTTGGCCTGCTCCTGGCTGCTCTTGGCCTGCTCCTGGCTACACTGGCTGCTCTTGGCCTGCTCCTGGCTACACTGGCTGCTCTTGGCCTGCTCCTGGCTGCTCTTGGCCTGCTCCTGAAGAGCATCCAGGATTAGGGAAGTGAGTTGCAATCTGCCAGTCTCAGTGACAAGACAAAGTGATAGCACGTTAGCAAAACCATCAAAAGACTCGACGGAAGCAAGGACACCCTTTGACAGCAGGCTTTGAAAAGTGTGCTGCAATTCCACTGGCCACACCACTGGGAAGTGTTCCTTACCTAAAAAGAAATTTGAAAGAGCGACATCCATCAACATAAATACACCTAGGCCAACAGAAGACCACTGGTGTATGAACTAATTTTTTCTACCAGTCAGAGTGCAGCGAGTGATCTGAAAAGGAAGCTGCAACAGGTGCTTGGGGATGGGCAAAATCCTGGAAAATGGCACCATCTCAGTGTTGCCAAAATCTGCATAGATGACTTTCACCTCATTCTCACCACCCTCCAGGACCACTGCACGGTACCAGATATTGTCAGCTGTAAATAAAGAAATAAGCAATACATTCATAAACAACTGCATTTGATTGTTTATAAGCTTTCTGAACAATGAAACCCATGCTGTTCTATTAATTGGACTAAGATTTAGAATATTTTACACATAAAACACCAACATTGTCTTGGAATCTAGACTGAGTAATAACAACTGCATATAACTATAACTAAAATGAAAATGAATGGGATGCTACCTGAGCCAAAGTAAACACTAAAAAAGATCCATTTAAACAGACCCTGTCGTTATCTGCGGAATGTATACCAGGCCATAGTCTCCTACCTGCATACTGTGTTTAAAAAAGTGCCACTCCTACACTTGGCTACACGTGAGCTGTGTAATTTCATCTATGAGCAGACACCAAATTACCAGTTTAAAGTCTATGGGGGCAACAACTGCAGGTGGGGCCTCAGGCAGGCACGGGCGTCCACTAGTCAAACATAAAATTGATGGGGATGAGGGAATTTGTGCCATCAAATTGTGAATGAGCGCAACTAATCCCCAGAGAAACCGATACATGACCTATGCATAGAGTTTCCCCTTCCCAGAGGAGGAGACAAACAGGCCAAAGTAGCTGCTAAAAGTCAGGAATCAGAAACATGAACTTATTATCATTTATAGCTTGTAGGAACCTTAGTGGAATAAATATCCTAAGCCTGAACTTTTTCCGGGGGGTATTTACATGCCATTATGTTACGTTAAAGAGAAGTAATTAATGAAATTATTTGATTAGCAACCATTTCATACTGTAAATGGGATGGCATGTATTTAACATGTGTACCATTTGTAATTTTGAAGTTCAATTTATCTATGAAACACCACCTGCTGTTCTGTACATGCACAGTGCTTCATCACTTTCAGTCATAAAGTTTTGGATCTCAAATGTTAAAACAGTTAATATCTATGTAAGGTTGCATATTGGCTTTCTGCTTGAATATAAAGTTTGGCTAATTCAATAATTAAATAATGCTCTGTCGCTAGGAGCATTATTTGATGGGGCCCCGCTGGACCAAACAAAATGTATTATGTATTTACCCAATCTTTGTATTTAAGAACAAAGCCAAGTTACCAGTTTAATAAGAATTTGAAATGCACAAAATGCAAAGCAGTGACAACAATGTTGTCACCAGGAACAGCAAAAGTTTTTAAAAAGCTGTGAGGATGATGCACATTCACCTGGGCGCTACATTTCACTGCAGGACTAATGTGCATACGTCGTGCGTCACCATTTTCTTAAAACAGCTCTCCCCGTTTCCACGGAGACAAAACAATAAGATTCTCAAAACTATTCACGCCAGAACCCAGTTTCAAAAGTTTTCAGATTTAGGCACTCCGTGAGCGGTTCTCAGGTAAACGAAGGGTGCATGTGCAACGAAAACCCCGCTGTTTTAGTTGTATAAACGGGCCCTCAAACACATACATTTTTATTTTTCATAGCAGGCATACCACGCATGCCGACACTTTTTGAGAATACTTCAAGCCCTGTAATTACAAAAATACACAATGCTTTTATTGAGTAAAATGTATTCCTCACCAGAGAACTGGGCACAACAGACAGCCCCAGGAAATGCTCTACTCGAGACAGAGGAGGAGGATAATGATGGTAAAGAGTTGTTACTGCCGCAGTAGTTGGCCAGCTCCCCCATCACCGCCTGAAGCCTCTGCTGGTTCACTGCACAACAACAACAATACAACAGGAATGAGAATCAAAATGTCCCAATTTCACACTTCTGAAAGATACGGGCACAAGAGGGAGTTGTCTGACCCTGAATGGGGCTAAGCACATAGAAGAGCGAAGGACTAATGATTGCCGCGATGCACGGCTGAAAGGTCTCTCTCAGAGGCAGCTCTGCTGTTTTCCAGTCTGCTGGGAAATATGGGACTGAAACAAGATCACAATTTCAGTGAGGTTGAGTCATCAAATGCCTCCATTTAATCTTTAGAACACCCACACTCCAACTGCACGTCTGATTGTGCTGCCGGTCCTTCTGTTGGCATCTCTTTGGAAATGGATCCTGACTGGCCGGGGACTTGGACGTCTTCTTGTTCCTGGTTGGGTTGACTTTCATACATCTTTTCTTGGTGCTTCAGTTCAGAGTTTACACATGATGTTCCGGAAATTGCTCCAGGAGCTTTAGCTAGTTGCACAGAAATGAGGGCAGCGGCCATGTCCTGCCCTCTAATCCCCAGCTTCACCTCGTAGCCTCGCTCAGAGACAGAAAGGACACGTGCTGTCATCAGCTCGCCATCCATCTGAGACCATAACCACTGCTTAGCTTCACTGTTCCACTCTGATCCTAGAGGCTCAACACCTACATCAAAAAATGCAGATATTCATCTTGAAAAATAACTAGCATCGATCCAGTGTTTGCAGAACACAGAAACCTCATTTTGCCATATATGCTATATATTGGACTGGAAAAGGTCTTTAAAAGCAATGAGTAGATCTCAAAACTTTACATCTGAATATCGCTCAAGAAAACTATTCTATACCATCTACATGAACACATTTTGGCACTCACAGTACCTGCTAGGCTGCAGCGAACTGCCTGGAAGGGGAGAGTCAGGAATGACGCTGTAATAGGCCGAAGATTTTCCTTTGGCAATTTCATTTTACGGCCGTAGTCCACACAGTTTACAGACACTGCCGTTTCAGATATATCATTCAACATGACTCGATACCATTTCCGATCATCTGGCGAGGGGGACACAAGTACAACAAAAATGACTAAATTCATAGACACAAAGTAACTCTTTTGGGAGTATCACAAAAGTGCAGGAGTCTCACCGGGACACATGGCGCAGCACGGCTCTCCCACTTTTGGCATATAAGGCGAGTCATTTGCAGCACAGTGCTTTTTCAGCGCAGCACCCAGCTCTAAAAGTTGCTGAATGTCTAAAAATACATACAATAACATGATATAAAATATTAAAATGGAAGACTTTTTAATTCAATCATCAAAAGAAAACGTGCAAATTTATGACCACAGTACCAGTCTATTGTATGAAATAACACTGCAGTCAGTTCATAACCACAGCACTGCTTCAAATAACTAGGATTTACTGTAATCATAAATCCTATTAAAACTGTGGAACTTCCATTTGATAATTTCATCTGAGAATTATTTGACCAATATAAATTCAGGCTTAATTTAACCAATGATTTTTTGGCTTCACGTCTGGGAAAGTAAATAAAAAGTACCTTTTCCGTTACTCATGTGACAGTAGAACTCCTGAGGATTCTCAATAACACTGGCAAGCAGTGACACTGTCTGGCCATCAACGGGAAGCTCAACACAGCGCCAGGCCAAGGCCTCAGAGGATACAGAAGGTACTGACATGCACAGAGAAACAACTGCGGAATATACAGAAGAAAATCCACCTTGTATATTTTAGACAGACCTTAATATCATATTTATATCACACCTCAAATTGCAGAAAGATCTCACCGTGTACTTCTGCTAATGGTTTAAGGTCAGCCTGCTGGTTCATACTGCTGGTAACTAAGACAGGCGCAGCAAAACCCGAAGAGGTCAGTAGTTCAGCTACATTTTCCTGTGGGTCACTGCCTTTGTCAATCATGGCCACCAAAGCTCTGCCTTCATGCGCTCCCTGAATCGCCATGGACAGTATTCGGTTGGATACCCTTTGTTGCAAGGCCAAGATGCATTCCTCTGACCATTTGTCCCCAACAGGCTGCACCCCTGAAAGGTTCAAACATGGAATGTCAGAGGGTGGTACATACAAATTTATTGTTCATTGATTTTTTTATTTTTTTTTAAAAGACTTTGCAGAATCTGACTAAGAAAATTTGTTATAACAAGTGAAACTTATCCAGGTCACAGAGAATACACAACCTGCGAGACCACAAGGGATGGTCTGCATGGGTATGGCCAGTAGTAAGGGACTGATAGGTCGCAGGTGGCCTATATACACATCCTCCGAGTTACCAAAATCCAGGTAGCCAACACAGACCCGCTCTTCTGATGAATATGCCAGAATTTTAGCTCTGTACCACTGCTTGTCCTCTGCAAGAACAAACACTGATTTAGACTTTACAAACATTCCAACAAAGTTAAGCACTAATTTATTAGTACACTCTATGCAATAAAAAGCGTTTAATGTCGATTAAAGAAAAAAAGGGCAATTTTGGATTGAGAAAATTATGGTTTGGGTAAATTATCAGTCATTTAAGATTCGAAGCAGAACTTTTAAATGGTGTGTGGTGATATAACTGATGTTTGACTGATGTCCTGAGAGTGATGTCCAACTGTACCTGAAAACTGAGCACAGCAAACTGTGCCAGGAGCTGGTCTGAAATTCTCTGGCGCTTTCACCTGAAAACAGTGGTCCCTCAGTTGTTGCTGCAACTCCTGGATGACTCCTGTCAAACACAAGATCGAGAATAAAATAAATATTAATGCAGAAAACTTAAACTCTGAGCATTAGAGATTAAAAAACAACATACTCTTACTTGCATTCTCAACCTTCTGTACAATGAAATCACTGGGTGACTGCAGGTGGGTGACCACAACGGAGAATGTTTCGCCCACGACTTGCGTCAGTGGCTCGGGTGGCTGAGCCCAAGAATTGTCATCTTTTCCATCAGAAAGACTCTTGAAGTTTTCAAAGGATGCAGTCATCAGCTCGTCTGAGAAATATTTTAACTTATGTTAAATGCAAATATGAAAGCGTCGCCACAGGATCCGCACAGGAAAGAAAGAGGGGCCGTTTCAAATTTTTTTGGAATAGTGGAGAGTACCAAAATTTCCTCTCAGCCTGATCTGAAAAGCAACAATGACTGTGACGTACGGATGTCTTGCTCAGTTGGCGTGACGTTCTTGTTCTCTGTTGCATAACCGTGCGCAATGAGGAATGTGCTTAACTTTCCTGAAAGACAAATTGACACAACACACAACTGTCATCCTTTCACCGATGTGGAAAGGCTTTTCCCCCCTGCTCATCTCCCAAATATCTCCATGTATTTATCACCTACCCATTGACAGGTGAATATCCACAGCATGGATGCGACCGTTCTCTAGTGTGTCCACTAAATGAACAGTGATAATCCTGCCTGCCAGCAGCTGTCTCACTGCCATACAGCACTCAACCGACCAGCTGCCACCCACTGGCTCTACCTCGGCAATGCGGCACTCCATTACCTAAAAGATGCAATTGTGCTTGCAAAAAGTCAGGCTGCTGACTGACTGTGCATAATTCAGAATACAATATATATTTTGACATAAATGTATTGATATATTTAAGGATAATCCAAATTAACTGAATATTTACTTACACATGGACAATATGGCTTGATTTTAGTGGCTAGTTGCTTGATTCTATCCAGTGGAACGCACTCTTCATTACCAAAGTCGATGTAAAGGATATTTGCCATCTTCTGTTCAGCTGCCAAGTTCTGAACAAGACCTCTGTACCAGTTCTTCATTAAAAAAATATATTAAAAGGCTGTCATAGACCCTGTAAAATATGTCTGTACGCTACCTTGTGCTCACCATGTCACACGAGTACTGAACAGCACAAACTTCTCCCACACAGGGCATATACGGAGTTGCTGGTTGGAAGCTGTAAGTATTCTGAAGCTCTGTGGTGATGATATGCAGAGTTTTCATCACCTCTGAGTTGTGGACAAGAAGGAAAAACCTGCCGGGGTCGTAGAACTCTTCAACCTTTGCCTGAACATCAATCACAACAGGAGGGGTTACACTTCATGGTTGGCCTTGACATTCTGAGGCGCACTGCATCTGCTATACCTGGATGTCTGTTCCTTTAATGACTTTAGCCACAGGCAAATCTTTCATCAAGATCCTCTGCTGCCTGGATGCATCACCAGACTTTTCTCAGAAACAAAATCAAAACATAAATTAGCCAGAGAGTAAATCATCAACATGCCAATATGTTAAAATGTAAAGCAGAAATATATGCTTTAAATTATCATTGCAATTACCTCAGAACAAAGCAAGCCAGATCTTTCTTCTAAAAGAGAAATGGCAGCTTCCAGAGGCTTCACTCTTTATTTTAACAAAAAAGGAAAGTGCACATTATTCATAGGCCTTTTACAATACATTTGCACAAGCTAACAGCACCATGCCTTGTTATTGTACTGATATTGTGATCAGAGCGCATAAAAATGCAAGTAAATGCTTTTCAAGAGAAATGAGCATTTAATTCTCACAGTGTTTTTTTAACAGTGTTTTTATCTCTTGCTAAAATACAATGATAAACAACACTTGTTTTAAAATGCCTCCATGCTGTTAACACATAGTCAATTATATTTTTACATCAAAAGATGTTTGATGCTGCGTTGCGTGAGGATTCACTTCAACTTTACTCATTTTGTAACGATATGCAGAAAGGTGTGTTTAAATTACTGTGACAGGTCTGACTGGTGGATGAATCATTTCTATGGTTTTAGTGCCATAAAATAAACCTTTAAAAGGACGTCGACACCGAGTGCTGCTCAGCGTTCAACCAACTTACTTTGCAGGTTCCTGATCAGTGGGTATGCAGATGTGCCGGTGTACCGTCCAGTCTTTCCCCTGACACTCCAGAGAGCAGTAAGAAGTGTTCTTGCAGCGTTTACATCTAAATTTACCTGCAGGATTAACACAAGTCCATATGGACACCTGACTGAAGACCTGACTGATACTGGGGACGCTGGAGTAACATTTTAGAGCAATAAATGCAACTAAAGTCATTTCAAGTACTTGGTATACAACCTTGGTGGCCACAGAAGACGCAATAATGCACTTTAATAGCCTGTGGAGAGCAGTCTGAGATCTGCCAGGAACAGGGAAAAAGGACTTCAAAATTGAGTTCATTTGACACTTGGTAGATGCAAGAAGAAGTTCAAGGTCATCACTTACCGCCGGTGGAACCTTGATCGAAGAACTTGGATGACCTACAAAATAATACATTGGTCTACAGCAGGTAATCGGATTGTGGCTAATAGGTGGTAATGGTAATTTGGTAGTGGGTCATGTTCGAATAGAGGTTGGTAAAGACGGATGTCCGAGAACTGTTCGTTTTTTAACCGGGTGTCCACATTTGGGACGTTCTTTACCGTTTCCGACGAAGTCTTCGACGTGCACGGGCGACACCGCCGATAGTTTAGGAGGCGACGGTGGTCCCCCGGGACTACCGGAGCCCAGCCACGGCTTCCTCAAGGCCGGGTTGGGTCGCGTCGCTTCGGGAGAAATTGTGTTGTCCATTGCGTTGTCTGAAACACAACAGAACATTAGGAGGGAGATGGGAAAAATGCTTGGTTACTGAAAAAGGCTCACTTTGACAAACTAGGAATTAATTCATTTGAAGCATCGGCATTAATGTAATCTGTTCGCTTCGTGATTGCCAATTTAGCTTGATAGGCTAACATGAGCTAGCACGAAGGGTAATTGAGTAACATTTGCGCACACAAGGTCAGATACCATTTTAGTAGATATTTTAAAAAGAAAGCAGGGGAATATATTTTCTTTTTATGCTTTTATCTTTCCACGTGTTTACCTGCGTCCGTTCGTCCAAAAATGACCGATCGCGCATGCGCAACTCTCCTAGCGGTTAATCCGAATACAATTCATTTAATATTTGGTTAAATTTATACAAATCTGCCCAATAAAACCAATGAACCTGCTTCAAAGCAGTAAAAAATAATTTTAAAAAAAAACTACTCCGAGCAATGCTGTAATGAGCATTACACATATTTAAACTATTTACCTTATTGTCTTGTTTATTATTTCATAATATACAGATTAGATGAGCTCTGTTAATGGTGGATTGATCTGTGTGCATGCAATTTTATGTCGTTTGGACAATGAACAAACTGCTATCTTTTGCTAAACAAAGAGCTTCAGAGCCCCGATCCACTTACAAACATCAACAGAAATCAGATCCCCCCCAAAGGTCTCTACTGTATGAATGTCAGGCAATATACCATCGTTGAATATTGCTCTACGTACGATACATTATCAATGAGATCAGTAGATTACTTTGAATTTATGGCATCTGATAAATCATTAACATCAAGGAACCAATAAAGCATTGGTCAAAGACAAAATTCCCACAAGGAAATACTTTTTTCAGCTTTTACTCGTAACAATCACAGTCATACAAGTATCACATTACATTATTATATTACATTTATAGCCACATTACATACCCCCCCCCCCCCCCCACACACACACACACACACACACACACACACACAATGACACACACTTTTTTTCACCAAACCTGTATGTAGAATTTTTAAATCATTTTTTTATTGCGCTGCTAGATTATCCATCTTTAGCCGGAGGAAAACACGCTCTGAGGATAATATTGACGCTCCTCCGTGTTATTGATCCTTTTCCGTGCACGCTCCTGTGCGCGTGCACGCCCGCACGAGCCGACTGCGGAGGTGTTCCGCGGGTGCTGGCCTCAGGTGACGTCACCCGCCCGCGCGCTCCCATTGGCTGCGCCCGCTTTATGGGTCCTCCGGCCGCAGCCATATTTGTTGATGTGTCATATCAAAGACACTTGTCAAGGCTATCAGCTGGCAGGGCACAAACGGCGAAAGTCCCCTCATTCCCCGTCGTCTTTGTGGCGACGCGGCGGTGCACCATGCTGTGGACGTGTTCGGCGGGTGCTTTTATATGCGTGCCGTTCATTTGCTTCAGGGGCTAACGGAGGTAAGCTGGATCCAACGTGAAGGTCTAAATTACTGCTAGCTTACATCTTACTTAGAAACAGCTTGACCAGTCACAGGTAGCTCCCTCCATCCCGTGTGTCAGCCTCTTTTGTGGCGTTTAATCCACACGAACCACATTTTCAGTGGGTGATAGAAGGGAGTAGCACACGCCTAATTCCCTGTTGCTAACTAAATGGCTAGCAATCTGGTGTCAGGGTTGGGTAGCTAACAGTAAATGCCCCGAAGTGTTAATTAATGGCGAGAAAACAACGTTGTGAATCAGCCTTCTGTAAGCTAAATATGCTACACAGTAGTCGCCTGGATTTAGAGACAGGTTTGGGTCCGAGTTTCAGTAATGAAGGCTCCAGATGTTCGCTTCTTGAGCTTAGCACGGCACCTGTCAAAACACAGGGCTTAGAATTAGCTGTTGCGCTTTCGCTCGTTCATATGAGAGGCTCGATTGTGTTGCTAAGCCTAAGCTACGTTATGATGCTCACGGTGGGTAAATTCTTGGACTTTAGTGCTGATGACTTGGACTTAGACTGGGGCAGAACACTGGCTACCTACAGAATGCAGAAAGGAAATTGCATTGAAAGATGAATATGATGTTACTTGACTTCCAGCTATGCTAAATCATTGTAGATTAGATATAGTATATTATATCCAAACAGGTTTGCTCTTTAACAGAATAACTATGAGCCTCCCAGTATTTGAGCGAGACAGACAGAGCTGCTTTGGATATTTATCTCATCCCTGGTCTCAGGCAAAAGACTGGCTACTTTTTGTTATACCCGTAGCATAAACTGTACAAGGACACTGTCAAATCAGTCCACAAAGGGCCATTTTATGCAACATAAACATGCGAATATACATTCAAAACCCAATACTCATAGCCAATACCAAATTATCTGAAGTCTATTGTCTCTTAACTTGGTATGTGTACCAGAACTAAATGTGACTATTTTTGGGAGTAAATAAGGATTACTTATCTTGATTAAGTGACATTTTGCACCTCAAATTAATACATGTAAACACATCAGATATGCCAACACAGCCGCACCTATTGTTTTTTGCCTCTTTGTGTTTTGGTTCGGTCTCTGGAGGGTAGGGGTTGTTTTTAATTTTTGCTGTAACCGGTATCTATTTTTTTAGCGCCTTTTCTCAGTTTCTCTTTGGTTTTCTGCCAGATTTAAACAACAGAGAGCATCGTGAAAGAAATGGATCCCGTTTCGTATTCACCCACGATGGAAGGGTCTGAAGGAGAATCCCTGTCAAAGGGGTCAGACCAGGGCGATCGTTCTGCTAACAGCCCATTAAACACAGAGGAGGAGCAGCAGGTCTGTCACAATGATCAGGAGGAAGCAGAAAAATGCTGCCAGGCCCATGGAACATCACAGGCTCTCAGTGAAGTAATGAAGACTGACACAGACATCCAGACTGACACAGAGACGGAAGTCCAGACTTGCAGTCAGGAACAGGCGAGAGATGAGCTACACACGGATGTCATCAGTGATGAGGCTTTTTCCACAGAAGGTGAAAAACCCTCACTTTCAATTCAGACTGACGCAGCATCAGCAACACCAGTAGATGAGGTGGTAGAAAGCTCTCCATCAGTTCTTGAAGGGACTTTGACTTTTGATGACGTGAAGGATTCCTGTGCCATCCATCCCAGCACCGATGAGCATCCGTTTGATTTAGCTGCCGATTGTACGGCAGCAGCGCCACCGCACGAGGACAGCGCTTCAACTGTGAGTCCACCATCTGTCCAGTGTGGTTCAGAACACTCCCCCACTGACTCCACAACCACTTCTGGCATCTCCAACGGTCTGTCCACTCCCAGTTCCGACACTGTCGGCTCCTCGCCTGCATCCAGCCCACAAACCAGTGCCAACACCCCAGTGCCCTTGAACTCCCTGTCAAGCCCGTATGACACCGATTGTAGCCGAAAGCTCATGTCTCAGATCCAGCGCTCGCTGTCACAGGAGTCGCTGCTGGACGAGCTGGAGTCGGAGCTGTTGGCCTGTCAGCTGCCAGCGGGAGTAAAGAGTCCAACGGCCAACGGACTTGCAGCGGACCAAGAGGGCTGCGTGGTGGTCTTTGAGAAGTGTGTGCAGTACAATTATGCACAGCAGGAGAAAGCTATTCAGAGGTGAGCAGCAGGTTCATCCATTACAGCAGATGCCTTCGCTTCAGTAATCCACCTTTATGGCTTTATTTTTAATCTGTGTTTGCCGTTATTGGTTTAAAAGATGAGACCAACTCACATTATTTCTTTATTTTTTTAAATTGTGACGTAAAGAATGTGTGTCTCTGTGTCTCTGTGTGTGTCTGTTTGCAAAGGTTGTTGGAGGAGAACAAGAGGCACCAAGAACTGATCCTGGGTATCTGCTCTGAGAAGGACGGCATGAGGGAAGAGCTGAAAAAGAGGACAGAGACAGAAAAACAGCACATGAGCAGTATTAAAAAGGTCAGTTTATCTGGATCGGATCTGTTTGTGTTGTTCAATCACCGAAACATGTGAATTGCATTAGTCTCTCGGTCCAAAACCCAGGGACTATTTTAGTCAAGCATCACGATAGAAGCCTTTTCTTCAACAACAGTTGCTAATGGAATAGGAAGTGGTTGACTCCACGTTTTCTGGCCTATATTGGCTTACCTGTGGTCACATAGTGCTACCAATTATGCAAATATTTATTGTTTTGTATAAGGATTAGTCTCAGTGATGTAATAAATAATAAAAAAAAAGGGCATAAAGGGAAACCGTGGTTTCACAGCAGCCTCCAAAGGCAATACTGATAAGCCACAAGCTCTTCTTAACCACGATGATGTTGGCTTTGCACATATTATTAACATATTTAACTTTATTTATTATCATGTCATATCATTTATCTTGATTTCTTAATATTTATCTTCAGAAATATAGTCTCTTTTTTAATGTATACAATGTAAGGTCAACACAAACAGGTGTTGGGTAACCCTGCTCACATGCAGTGTCATGTATGGCAGCTAATTAAGGAAGTCAAACAAAGCTTGGTGGGAGAGGAAAAGTACACAGTTCTGATTACCTGGATTGATGTTGCCAAACAGGCCTTAAAGCTGCCAGAAATGACGCCCTTTGATTTACAAAGGTGGTACTTTCAGACCACAAACATCTATTCAGTGCATTCATCTTTGTTCATTTGACAGAAGCTGCTTTATATTGTCTCTGTGTCAACTTCTTTGCGTTTCTTCCTAATCCTACTGAATTTTCTTTGTTTTTCAGTTTGATTTCTGTCACTTCTGTTTTAACCCTGTGGCATTTCCCTCTCATTTCAAGGGGGGGAAAAATCTTATAATCTGCCCCCTGAAAGTCTCTTCCTTCCATCATTATCATTTCCAGCATCTTGTGTCAAGTACAAGACAGCGGAACACGCTTTTCAAGGTGTCACCCTGCCGTGAATGCGGTCCAACAGGTTTCTTAGCCAGCATACTCCCTATTTTTGCAGTTGGAGGGCAGGGTGGAGGAGCTCCTGAAAGAACTGAAAGAGTCACGGGATAAACTCATCCAACAGGACCACGCAGCTAAATCAGCCTTGCAGATGATGCAGAAAGAAATGACCTTCCGGCTAGAACAGGTAGGCTTGGACCTTGTGTTCCTGAACCATTCCAACGTTCATTTCTTACACAACCTTTACCCACATTTCATTCTTTTTTTAATAAACACAATTTATAATCCCTTAATTTTTTGCAATATATTTAAAAGATTATTTAAAAAATGAACAATCATTTGACTTGAAATAATGACTTATAGGAGCTGACACCACTTTATGGATATTACAGAGCAAAGTTCTTGCTTGGGTCTCCTTTCATGAATGAAATAAAAATCCGACTCGAACAGTGAATGTAGCACTACAGTAATTATAAGGATGTGATGTGCAGCAGTGTAGATGTGGCCAGCTATCCCTCGCTGAGGATGAATTAGCAACTAACTTGCATATTTCATGAAGACTTTTCAAAGCAAAACACAACGCTCTTATCAGCCACAACTCAACACATGCCAGGCTTGTCTGGAATGATTAATATTGGTATGGGGTCAAAATCACTCATCTGGAATGCAATTACGGTAGTCTGTGCGATTCTGCTGCAGATTGTGTGTGTGTGTGTGTGTGTGTGTGTGTGTGTGTGTGTGTGTGTGTGTGTGTGTGTGTGTGTGTGTGTGTGTGTGTGTGTGTGTGTGTGTGTGTGTGTGTGTGTGTGTGTGTGTGTGGTATTTTGTTTTTTTTTTGTCTATTTAAATTATTTTACTACAATGTTTTTGTTGGATTCTCTGAATAGTTTCTAAAATACTGCTTATGCATAGCAGGCCTGGAAACATTTTAGTTCTTCTCTTTGAAGATGTTAAAACGAACTGAACAGCCAGGGTCTTTACACCTCAAAGGCTTGTTATTACAGATTTAATCACTTGTGAAAAGTGAGCCACGGTATATTTCTCATTCAGTAGTTGTGCACATATTGGGTATCTTTCTTGACAGTTTGATACACTTTGTAGTTTTTAATTTCACTGCTCAGTGAACAATACAAGCTAGATTTTTAACCTTTTAGTCCACCGTTTGTATGAAGATGGTGGTGCCAGTGCGCATCAGTTTATTCCTCGGGGGTTGCAAATGCTTGTGCTTGTACAGATTCTCTGTAATTGTAAATTGTTCAGATGGGGATATCTTTTTAGCAAATACATGTGTGCAGCAGTTAGTGCAGTTGTTCTACAAAGAAATTTCTCCCTGTGACCACCCAAGGTATTCCAGTTTCCTCCCACGGACCAAAAACAAAACTGCCTCTCAGCCTGTGACCCCAATTAAGCAGTTGTAACCAATCAAGGCTTGAGGTTTGGGCTTAGTGGGTGTACAAAGTGATGAATTGTGAATAAATGTAGTTTGAAAGTACATTCACAATCAATTCATGAAGTTAATTGGAGCTAAATTTAAGATAGTTGGCTTAAGAATCTGCTCAGAAACACAGAATAAATATGGCTCGTGTGTTAGAAAATATCACATTTTCTAATCCTGAGAGGATCCAACTCTGTAATCAGCTTGGAGAGAATTATGGGAAAATCGATAAAAGCTCCGGATCTGAACATTCTCAGGCCAACAAGAAATGTGATGAAGCACGCCAAGAGAAGGAGGCCATGGTTATGAAATATGTGCGGGGAGAGAAAGAGGCCTTGGACCTAAGGAGGGATAAGGAGGGTTTGGAGAAGAGGCTGAGGGAAGCTACCAAGGAGGTGGACCGGCAGGCCCTCCGAGGGAACCAGCTGGCCCAGGACAAAGGCCGACTGCAGCAGCTCTGTGACACCAAGGTCAGTCATTTAAAAGGGTGTCTTAAAACTCATTATCAAAAGTAGGCTATCCAAGTACCTTTTCCCACATTGATTTAGGCTTCACTGAATGTATCAGGCACGAGGGGCTGAATTCATCCAATCGTGTATATTGTATCAATTTTGGATGGTGCCACAAAGATTTTATTACTGTCAAGATTTGTGTCTCCTGATACGTTCAAGTTTCACCCACTCTCGTCCCGCCAGGAAGCCGAGGTCAACAGGCTGACTCGAGAGGTGGAAAAGATGAAGGAGGACACCAACTCGCATCTTATCAAGGTCAAATGGGCCCAGAACAAATTAAAAAGTGAGGTGGATACACACAAGGTAAATGACCTGCAGCATGCTTGTGTTTGAATGTTGAAGGTCAGAGCTCATTTATGTAATCGGTCCTTTCTGCTTGCAGTGCACGTCGAGAGAGCCACACCATCATTTAAATTCACCTTCTTCTGTTGAAACCGTTCATTTAAACATTTATAGTCTTGAATTTACATATTAAGTTAAAAAATTATCTTAATATTTGTCATATTAATTTTACTGCCAAGCATAAAAAATGTCAGTCTTTTGTGTGTGTGTTGCTTATATTATTCTTATTTTAGGATCCTTTCTGTACCCATTGATATTTACATTTGAATCCAATCTCTACCTTAAAGTTTGTTGGTTTTCTAAATGTAGCCTTTGTTTTTCCCCACATGTTGTGTTTACTAAGTACTTCCAGGATCTAAATGACACTTCATTCATTTCATCTGCAGCTGCTCTATCAAATAACAGGATTTGGTGCAGGAGTGAAATGAACTGGAGTGGAAATGGGACAGTAATGATCCTAATCATTATTTTTGCAATCTTTGGGAAATAACATTCTGAACAGTCTCCTAGCAAACCTATCAACATAAAAAACAGAAAAACGCAGTTGCCCAATTAGTCCCACAGGACAGGAGCCTCTATCACATCACGTTATATTGCTTTGTTCACAACAAGCCTTGCTTTGGAATGAAGTAAATATATTGGATGATTTCCTGCTCTTGTTGTTCTTTGTGCAGGAAACTAAAGAAAAACTGCGAGAAACAACATCCAAGTTGACCCAGGCCAAAGAGGAGACTGAACAAATCCGCAAGAACTGCCAGGACATGATCCGCACCTACCAGGTCTGCACTATTCCTAGCATGCAAGTGTTTGGCATCACAGGGCTAACACAATACCTGGCTATCTACCCACAAACCAGAGGAAAGGGAATCACTCTAAGAACCTTTATTTTACAATTAGATCTGCTTCTAGTGCACAGCAGTTTCCACGGAGACCTTGTGATGGTAGTAAAGAGCTGCCTAATTTTTCCACTGTCACTTTGAGCTGTTGTATTTTTCCACCATATGGTCAGAAGATCCCCAGACAACAGCATCATGAGTTAATGAGTTTTTAAGAATAAGAAACAATCTAGGGTGGGTTTATCACATGTTTGGTAAATAATAAATATTTTATTTACACAGTGCACGCTAATATAGTCTAACCGTTACTTCTTTAGATGACTGCATTTCCATTGTCCCGAGGTCTGCTGATGCATTCACCCTGTTGTCCATCTTCTTTCCATTGATTTCACATTATTTACTTCTCTGTTGTGCAGGAATCAGAAGAGCTCAAATCCAATGAGCTGGATGCTAAACTGAGGGAAACGAAAGGAGAGCTGGAGAAACACAAGCAGGAACAAACAGACCAATTAGAGGTGAGGACTAATGTGCAGAAGTACAAAGATGATGTCACATAGGCACTATTGATGTGTACACACGAGCTTAAGTGGGTCTTACTAATATAATTTTGCTTTTAATTAATGCTGAACAACCTGTTCCAACCAGGCCATTACTTAACTTATTATGGTGTGCCACCATTTTACTGCTAATGTTTAATTTTGGTGTGGCATCAGTGTCTTATAGGAAGTATTAACGAAGTAGCACGAAGGCTCCACACAGGCACAGACATGAACTCAATCCAAACATGATGGCCTGTTTTTTTCTCTCTGCTCCATTCTTAAGGGAACTGACAGCACTTTAAAAATAAATGGCCTAGAAATAATCAATAGGAAGCTGCGCCTTTCAGCAACAAACAACGAAAATCCTCAGTTTATTGACTTGTTATTTCCTGAGTTGTCTCTCCACTTTGTTTACAAGTCTTTAAAATGTCATCGCATGTGAGTGAAAAGTTCTTAAATGGCAAAAGCATTTGCTGAGATCATTTTAATGGATTTTATATTGTAGTAAATTTGCCAGCATCTTTAATAATGTGGATGTTCTTCATCACCACAGGGCAAAAATAAAATTCAGAAATATCACGTAGATATGTTAGACTGATAATGCTTTTGTTTTAATGTCAAGCATTCAGTTTAATTTTTGCCTTTCTATCGGGTGCTTTAGAAAAGTAATCGAATGGCTTTGGTGATGGAAGCAGAAATTGTTTCCACTGTATGAGATGGAGTCATATTTAACATTGAAGTAATGTGTCTGACAGGTTCATCGCGTAAAGAGCAAGGAGCTGGAAGACCTAAAAAGGAGTTATAAAGAGAGCATAGATGAACTGGAAACACTTCGCACCAAGGTTTGCCATTCAGATAAGCCTTAAACCCGCCCAGTGCAGCCCGGTGTCACCAGTTTTAAATAAGCAACGTTGCCGTTCTGCAGTTAAAGTGTCTCGAGGACGAGCGTCCGCGCTGGGAGGACGAGCTTAGCAAGTACAGGGAGATCATCAACCGGCAGAAAGCTGAGATCGGCCGGCAGAAAGAGAAAGTGGATGAGGTCACCGCGCTCGAGGAACAGCATCAACGGTACAAACACTCGCCACTTGATGACGGTGCTCAATAGTGTATGTATGCTGATACCACAGTTTGTTGTACCTTTCTACTTACATTAACTATTATCAGTTTATGATTCTGGTTGCAATATAGCTCTTGTCCCTGGCTGAACTTAAAGATAGGCCATGCACAGATATAGCACCGATAGCAGGATGGGACCTCATGTCCCTCTGTGGCTCTGCCAGTCATGTGAAGATTATTTGAGAGAGGAACGTTTCTACTGATTGAAATGCTGCTTTCTGTGAGTGCCAGACTTTAAATTAGTAGGTGGCCCAAACCCAGATTCATTTATAAGTTTTTCAGACTGCCCTCTTCCCGCTCACTCATTACATTGAGCAAACCTTGCTAATTTGAACGCCAATTTATACCAGTAAGACATGTATATTTTCCGCGCAGAGATAAACAAGAGGTCGCATCTCTTCGGGAGGAAGTAGAATGTCTGACCAACCAGATGGCCGATTATCAGCATGATGTACAAGGCAGCAGGGAGCGTGAGGCTGAGCTATTGGGCTTCACCGAGAAGCTGAGCAGCAAGAACGCTCAGCTCCAGTCAGAGAGCAACGCTTTACAGGCTCAGCTTGATCAGCTGACCAGCAGCTTCGCAGAGCTCCAAGCAAGGCTGGAAGGGACCACCGAGCTACTGGATGAAAAGGTTGGTGGGATGCCGAAGATCAGATCAGGAGTGAAGAACTGCAAAGGCTTTTGTTATTAAAGATTAATATAATACTGGAGGAAATCAGCTCTTTAGAACACATTATATAACTCATAATCTCTGACATTGTTTTATAAACTATCATGATTTCTTTCTTTTTTCATGCCTCCTTTAAACCTTCAGTCCCGCCAGCTCAAACAGGAGGAGGGGCTGCGGCGGCAGGAAGTGGAGGGCCTGCAAGAGGAGAGGACAGCACTTCAGAGAGAGGTGGCTCAATCAAACATTAGGATTGAAGAACTGAAGGATGAGTTGGTGACTCAGAAACGAAAGCAAGCTGCCAACATCAAGGACCTGACAAAACAACTCACACAAGGTTAGAAGGAAAGCATTTCAATACAAATTTAGATGTTTGTTTCAGTCATTCAAAAGGCATCAAACTGTTTAGTTTAGAAAAGCACCTTTTGAAGCTGAAGCACCTCTGGAACACAATGGATCACTGCTGCTTTGCTCTAACAGCTGGGTAGCCATGTGTCGTTATTAAGCAGCTTCTAAAAGGTGACCTCTTTCATGACCCTGTTTCTGTACATCCTCATCATCTGCAGTTCGTAAGAGACTTGAGCAGGTTGAGAATGGAGGCTGTGACAGGGATGCCAGCAGTATGGGCAGTCGTTCAAGTTCCTCAGGTACTACTCCTGGATTTGGTTAGTATTTAATGCACAGGGAAGTAACCCTAATAATGATATACTCACGAGTTAAATGGCAACGTAAAAGGATTTGGGAGAAATCTAACTGAAGTATTCAGTCCTTTGCTTCCTTTCCTCACACCAGGCTCCTTAAATGCCCGCCATGGTGGCAACGGCGGTGTCGAAGAGCGGTCTCCAGACGGCCAAATGGGCCCTTCCGTGGTGGTGGTGGATCATTTTCCAGAAGTTGACAAGTCTGTGCTTGTGGATCGAATTGTTCGTCTGCAAAAAGCACTTGCTCGCAAACAGGAAAAGATCGAGTTCATGGAAGATCACATCAAGCAGCTGGTGGAAGAGATTCGCAAAAAGACCAAGTGAGTGTTCCTATAGGAACTATAGAAGAAAAACAAACAGCTTTACTTTTATGATGTAGATGTTTTAATCTATTGATGCAATGAATGGTGGCATTATAGTTGGAGGACTGATGCATCTACTTCAGAGGGAAGTTCACTGACTAGAGTGACACAGAAAATATACTGGCTTACCGTAAAATAATCTGCCGGCACCGTGGAGCCGTTATCACACCTCACAGAAAGGTCCTGGGCGTGCCTGAGTTTTCATGGGTTCTTTCCTGGCTTTCTCAGCAATCCAAAGACTGTTCTGCTATTTTGGGGTCAGGTCTGGCTTCTTTAAATGTGATCGTAAAAGTGATTGTTTGTGCTATGTGCTAGCCCTGGTGACTGGTCCAGGGTGTAACTCTGCCCCCCACCACACACACACACACACACACACACACACACACATGCATTTAATTTGAGCTGACACTGTCACTAACACCCCTCCCACCACCTCCTGTGACCCCAATAAAGGTGTGGAAGATGGATGGATTGACAGTAATTCTATTGGGTACTCAGTTGACCCTCGGAAACATTATGAGCACTCACAGTTTAGAGCCTGATTGTTTGTCCCGTCTCGCGCTCCACTTATTATACATGATGCATCTTATGGATCCCTGATGATGGTCCATCAATATTCATGATCATCAGTGCTGAGGACTGAGGCTGCATACTCACATCATCATTTTATGTAGATCTGAGTGGGATCTCTCTCTCCCTCCTGTTCATTGCAATTGCACATCACTGTAGATTCTGCCTCAATCATTTCCTTTATTGTTTTTAGACTCAACCTACATTCAAGGCTTAAAATTGAGGCTGAATCCCACGGCCACTGGTCTAAAATTAGCACTGTAAAATCTCAGCTAAGCAGAAGGTGTTTCGCTTCTGCACTGAGGTTGTGCATGTGTCCTTTTTGCATGTCCTTTTGTCCTGTTCCTTCACCACGGCCTGGCGAACACTGACAATCAAAGCGTAAACCTGAACTGGGTCTGAATTAAACGACATAGCATCGGGATCTTAACCTGAGACGGAGGGATAAATAAGAGATTGAGAATATGCTAATCTTTCTATCAACCTTTGGCATTTAAAACTCATTAACTGTTGAATGGCACACTCGTCAAGGCAATCCAGTCATCTTTTTAAGGTGCCAATTGATGTGTTGTGAAGATGTCAAAGACTGTTCTAAACACCTAAACAGCCCAGGATGCTGCTGCCTATCCATTCCTACACATGTTATGACTAGATCCAAGTTGGTTGTTTGTTATTTGAAATAAATAAGGCCTATTTTGACAGCTCCCATTTGTTCTATAATTGCTCTACTCATCTGCATAAGCTATTATAAAGCTGCATGAAATTGCGACGGTCCTTTCAAGGTTACCTTCTCAGCTACATCTCTGAGCTTTGCTTTGCTTTTCTGTTGCTTTGTAACCTATCCCAATGTTTCAGAATGTATTTAAAGAGGCTTCTCATCATTAGCATGTATTAATAGTATAAGAGCACAAGATGAAGTCTGACATTGTTTTAATTTTGGAGCTGCAGCCACTGTAACCACCCCAGTGGTGAATTGAGCTGTTGGTTGCCCTTTGTCAGCTGGGAAAGAAGGTCGTGTAACTCATCTTCCTGCACACATCACTGTTGCCCCACTTCAGCACAGCCCCGAGGCCACATTTTTAATTTCTGTCACTTTTTTGTTTTTTACACAACACTGTCGTGAGGGAACTAGAGTCAAAATATGGGCCCTCGATGGTCTAGTGAGAGGTAAGTCTTATTTTATATTTGCCAAAGCCCAGGTGTTGTGTGTGCATGTGTGTGTGTGTGTGTGTGTGTGGATTGGGGAGATTTATGATGGTGGCTTCTTCGTAGTGCTTGCACAGCCATTGATTTAGCTCAGCTATTTTGCATTTTAGATGTTTTTATTAGTTTGTAATGCAAAAAAGCCTTTAGGGTTATTTAGCACTCTTTGGGTTTTTTTTGGGGGGGGGGTTCTTTTTACTTGGGAAGAAAGGATTTATAATTGTATCCTTCCTTTTTAAAGTGCAATTTTAGTTGCCATGTTTTCTTTTCTTTTTTTTTTAAGTGTCAAGTGTTTTTACATTTGAATGTGTTTTTGAAATTCCAGTGTTTCTCTCTACAGTATTTCTGTGAGAAGGTACAATACACACTCACTGGCCACTTTATTAGTTACACTTTGCGAGTAAAGGATTGGACCCACGTTTGCCTTCAGAACTGCCTTAATTTTTCCTGATATACCTTCATCAAGGTGATTGAAACATCCCTCGGAGATTTTGGTCTGTATTGACGCAATAGCATCACACAAATCTCCTGTTGCGCCACATCCACCCAGGTGGACAGGGTCTGCAACAATACTCAGCTTTAGCTTTAGCATTCAAACAATGCTCAGTTGCTGCTAAAGGGCCAATAGTGGGCTAACAAAATGTTGGCTGGTTATTTGAGTTACTGTTGCCTTTCTATCTGGAGCCAGTCTGCCCATTCTCCTCTGACCTTGCACATCAAGAAGGTGTTTTCATCCACCCAGCTGCTGCTGACTGGATATTTCCTCTGTAGCCCTCAGAGATGGATGTGTGTGAAAGTCCCAGTAGATCAGCAATTTCTGAAATCCTCTTCCCAGCCCGTCTGGTACAATCAACCATGTCAGGTTCAAAGTCACTTAAATCCCCTTTCTTCACCGTTTTAATGCTCGGTTTGAACTTCAGCACGTTGTCTTGACCTCATCTACATGCCTAAATGCGTTGAGCTGTGATTGGTCCATTAGTTTTGTGTTAACAAGCACTTGAAGAGGGAGACTTAATAAAGTGGCCGGTGAGTGTATTGCAGTAATTGACTGCCGTGATGGCCCCTATTGATGCATGGTCTATTTCTCTTTATCTCGGCTCATCTTTGACATCCTACATTGTTTTAAGCACTTACGTTCATTCGGTCACACAAAAACACTTGAAGCAATTCATGATAGCTCTCAACACAATGCAAACTATAAATATGTATCTGCATATAGCAGTTCTGTGAAGGAAACCAGGCCAGCGAGTCGGAAGGTCTGTTTAAGGTCTCCGGTTGGATTGAGGGCATCTTATAATATTCCCTGACTGTTGAGAACAGGGAGCTGTAGCTCCTTAATTCCACCGGTCTGTGTGTTTCTGTCGCTGGTTTTGCAGAGTCAGGTCAGCGTTCACCCCCAAGCAAATAACAGGAGCACAGAAAACTCCCTTTAAAAGGAACAAAATTAGAGCCTGACCAGGTAGATAGACAGATGGGTAAAAGAGGAGGAGAAGGGGAGAGGAACAGAAATAGAGTTTTATTATTATCCTATGTTGTGATGACTCAAAGGATTCCAATCATTCTGTTTGGCTATAAATATAACCATGTCAGTGTTCCCTGGGGGCTGTTGTTAACACAGGACAAGGGGATAAACGTTGGATTTTCTCCCATTTTTTTCTGACCCAAAACTTGACACCATGTTGTTAAACATTGAAATGAATTCCGAGCATGACTGTGAATACTTCGCATGGTCTAATTAGTACAGCGCGCACGGGTTCAATGTGTCATCCTACTGGAATTGATATTCTAAAAACATTTGCTGCTTGTGATGCAGGTAATGGATTCAGTACTCCTCGGGAACTTTCAATTCAGACTTCAGCTGAGGCTGCGTGTTCCCTACATTTCCTGTGCTATATATTTTTTTTTTAATGTGCCCTGCTTGTTTCCTTTTTTCCTTTCTTTTAACTCTCAGAATAATCCAGAGCTACGTGCTAAGAGAAGAGTCAGGGGCGCTCTCGTCAGAGGCTTCAGACATTAACAAAGTCCAGCTGAGCCGGCGGGGAGGCATCATGGCTTCACTTTATACCTCACACCCAGCGGACAGCGGCCTGACTCTGGACCTGTCCCTGGAGATCAACAGGAAGCTGCAGGCTGTGTTGGAGGACACTCTGCTGAAGAACATTACGCTGAAGGTACAGCATGCTCCTGAATAAGGCGCCCAATCCCCAGTGGTTCCCGGGCGCAGTAACATACGTGGCTGTCAGGGTGCAGCCTGAGGTGCCCCCTATCTTAAGTTGGCTGGGCGAGCAGAGCCTGAGAGCCTGAGTACTGTGTTACTGAGAAGCTGCTAAGAACCCACGCTTTACTCTAACAATGCGGCTCCTCCTGAGAACTCCTCCTAATCCTCATTTAGCGCTGACGCTTGTGAGCTGAATCCATTTCTCATGCTTCAGTGTCAGATCTGTGGATCAAATAAAGCTCCCCGTTAATCATGGCAGCCTAGATCGGCCATTTGTGTTTGGGAGCTGCTGCAACAGAAATTTCATGTCTTTTTTTTTCTAGTTCTCAAAGTTTTCCCATGTATTTAAGCTCAGGTTCAGTCCCTCAGCTGTAGAGCTGTAGTTTGATTTGGGTTGATCGTTTGTTCATAAACCTACATTTGAAATGTTTTTAATGCGAAATAGTGCAAGTTTCAAGTTGAATGTATTCTTTAACGGAGCTAGAAATTGCAAAGGTTGTTGTTACAGTTGATTTAATAAGTAGTCACATTTTTCAAACAAAGGGCTTTTTTTGTCTCCTGTCAAAGCTGATAAAGCAATAAAAGATAAATGCTGTGGGAGTATTTTCTAGCAGCTGAAGAGACAGTTGGCAGTGGGCAGGAAGTCCTATAAAAACAAATCAAAGGCAACTTGCAGGCTGATGCGCAGTCTGACAGGATGCTAAGCCTTGTTTCCCACAGTTACTACAAGCAACAAGTCTTTACTCTCTTCAACAGGAGAATCTGCAGACCCTGGGGGCTGAGATCGAGAGGCTCATCAAACAGCAGAGATCCTGAAGATGGAGCAAAAAGGAAGTGAAGTGTTGATGAAGAAGAGGCAGTGGGTCACTGTCTTGACCCAAATAAAGGAGTAAAGAGAAATTTGCTGAAGCCGTCAGCACCTGGGCCTCCGTTTGGCAGAACCTGGGTCTGGTTTGGAGAACATGCCTGAACTTACTTGAACCGTCAGCATTTTATCCTCAGCTTCCTCCAGCACCACAACTAGTCTCCGGTCCATCTCGTCTGAGCCTCAGCAACATTAATCAAACCCTCTTCAGGCACATTTTCAACTCTGACTGCCTCAAAAAACCCACAAACTACAGATGCCATATTTCTGAAGGTCCAGCCAAACTCTACCCGACAGGTAAACGACTGTCAGTTATTCCAAAGGATTTGCCTCTCTTTTCAAAAGCTGGAGATGGAAAGTTCACCACGGTGCACCCTCCCTGCTCGTCTCCTCGCCTGCCAATAGCAAATGTGTTCATTCATCTGCTGGACGAACAGCTCGTCATATGCAGGGCAGAAAGAGAAAAACACACCTTCCCACCTCGGCTTTTTTCTCTCTTTTTGTTTTTTGTTTTTTATTTTTTTGGACCTTGCACCATTAGCACTTGTAACCAAGCTGGTGAATCACAGATGTGAGGCATCGGCCCGTCCATCTGTGTCGCTCTGCTGCTCCAGACAGACGCAGCCAACAGCAGCACGTCATCAGCTCGTCTTTGAAAAACAAAATCAAAAAACGCCATTGTGAATGTATGTTTTAATTTTCAAACCCTTAGTTTACTAGGTCTATTCTCTAGTCATTGTGCTGTCGTTATTCTTTTTAATGTTGGACTTTAAGGTAATGATTTCAGACATGTCTTGATTGGGGACAGTGACATTAAAATTTTACCTCTAAATACGTAACTAAAGTTCGGACTTTTAGCTTTAAGAGATTTGAAGTTATTCAGTGTCTGAATGTGAGCAGGAAGCTCAGAAATGATCCCCCACCGGTGACCGACAGGGTTTTCTTTGGCAGCCTCAGCTGTTTATTCTGCAGCTCTCCAAATGAAGCGGGACGTCCAGCTGTGCTGTAACGTGCGTCCACCTTGGTGCTGCAGGCGTCTCACTGTCCGGCTCATCGTCTCTGCCATCGGCCTTTCGCAGGAACTTCATTATCAACTTGATCCCACGGATGTTTGTTCTGTTGGGGGGAGCCAAATATACCAGCTACTCTGACCACATCGCTTTTTTTTGTATTGTCACCAAGTATGTGGAGGGGAGGGGGGGGGGAGCTGTAGCTCAGGAAAGCCAGTCAAGCCTGTAAAAGGGTGCAGGGACAGTGCAATGTTGTTCCCCTCACTGATTTGTTCCCCTGTTCTTTTGCTGAATGTATTGGCGCGCCCACGCGCAATTTTATGTTTTTATTTATGTGTGACATGCATCTCACGGGGGTTAAACAAATTCCACAGTGCGTGCACGTGCGTTTGTGTCTGTGTGTTTGTTTGTGTTAATGCCCACACACGAACCACATGTTTGTGTGTGCACGCTTCAGTAGTCGGAGCCACCGGGTCTTTACTAGATTGACCATGAAGTTTATTCCATAGGGGTACCAGAAGGTTAACAATAGACACACACACACCTTAATGCTAATGCTGTTGCCTCTCTCACAAAGGCTGACACGCTGAAGGATGTGGAGGAGACGGCTAACACAATTTTTAGATTTTCTTTATTCGATCTGTCCCAACTAATGTCTCCATCTGTCTCTTATGAAGTGCTCCTCAACACACTCGGGCGGTCATGAATGTTTCCAGGCAGATTTCCCATCCACCCTCAGGCAGCGTTGAAGCAGGCGGGCTACGTGAACGCAGATAAAAGTTTCCAGGATTGATGTCATGGAGTTTTTAAAGCCTCCCTCTCACTCCGCGGGGCACCCACCATATGATTTACCTCTGCTTCAATGTGAGACAGACTGATTTGTGTGACACGGGATTAGCATTTAGATGTGAAGATTAGATCTTTATTCCTTTTAGAGGAAGCTCCGTAACTTTTTCCACTCCAGAATGTTCAGTTCTGTTCAAGGTTTTTGTTCTGTTTTTTTGTTCCCCAGCTTGAACCAGGTTGAATTTAAAGCAGCTTATCTGTTTTCATGCCTCTGAAGTGGAAATGAGCTTCTTGCTGCTAATTTGGTGACAGTTGTAGCATTTATAGGTTTTGTTGTGTTGCAGAAGCAAACCGCTACATTCCTGAAGGATTTCCTGACTAATTCCCCGTGATTCGCAGATGCACGCTAATTCCGTGCTGGCCATACGAGTCCGAGATTGGACGCACGTTGCGTGTGTGCGTGTGTGTGCGCACGCGTGTGAGAGAGAGAGTATGTAAATGTGACATTAAATGTGTGTTGTCTTTCCTGCACCAGTGCAATGAGTCGCCCTGGTTTAGTTTGTGGAATTTATGAACTGTGATTATAATATACATGTAAATATGTCATTCTGTAAGATTTTGTTTCTTTTTTTTATGCTGAATCATTTTTTTTAAATGATAATATGGTGTTTGTGGGGAATAAACGCAGCCTCATCTGTCTCTTTCCCTCCTTTTGTCTGTTCCATCAATACAAGGTCACGGTTGACGGGAGCATGTTGTCACCTTACAGTGAGTTAATGTATGCTGTATGATGCAGGACGTAGCCACCATTTGCACCTCTCGGGCAGTAAATCTGCAGCCTCCAGCTCTAGGAGCATTTCTCAGAAACGGCGGTGTCAGCAGGGCTGGAGGTCACGGACGGCGCCGCCTCATTGTCACTCAAAGCGAACAAGCTTCCCTCATCACTCCAGTGCCATCGCTGAGGCGACATGGGCACATTTTCAGAGAGGAAACAACGGTCATCGTCTGACATCTTTCACTGTTGAAACACTCGCGGAACATGACTCGGATCAAGTCAGGTGGTCTCAAAAAGCAGCTTTGGCAGCACAAAAAGTCAAAACATGCACCATTGTGTCGTTTTATTCCACCTCAGCTCCCAACAGATTTACATTTTAATTCCAGATTAGATGAAGAAAAGCTTCTTTGGTAACTTGATGCAGGAGAAAACCTAATTTCGCCCCCCTGCATACGCAACATTTTGGAATAAAGCTCGGTCGCAGATAGGGAATGACTGATGAAATGCTTAATTAGTCATGTCGTCCTGTTGGTCAACATCATACTGTACCATCCATCAATCTATGCCCACGCTTGGAACAGCGCACCAGCTTTCCCTCTTTCCCTCCCACGCGTGCACATGTGCACACACAGACCAATTCCTTTAAAAAAAATAATGCATGATTTAGCAGTGAGATGAGACCGATTCCTCGGCCATTCTTGTCACGCACCTCTGGAAATTTCCCATTTTATCCGCAGGCGCGGCGAAAGACGGGTTCACATATCCAATTGAGGCCAGTGATCACTGACGAGCTATTTTTAGCTCGCTGATAATGGAATTCACCTGTCAGCCTATAGATGACTACTCTTGAATTAATGAAACGCCATCCGCGTCCTTCGGCTGTGGCAGCAACCACAACAGGACCTCTGCAGGTGTGGAGATAACACGGGGGCTCTTTCCTGGCTGGTTTTGTGTACATCAGTCAGCACCACACAGGCAGGATGAGGCATTTATGGAATGTTTGATCTAATGTGCAGAACTACAGGCCGTTCTCGTTCATTTCCTTCCGTTTTCCTCTCTCCCTTATTCATAAATACGCATTTGTGACATTCAGCCTGGATCTCCAGGAAGGCTCTGATTTGTGGGACCTTCAGAAATGTGGTGACTGTGCTATAAAAACCAATCTAACACCATTTTGAGCTCTTCTTATGCTCCAGCGTGTCCTAAAAACTATTGAGAGTGAACACTTCCGTGAAAGTTAAAAAACCAATTAATGTTTTACATACTCCTGAGGGTAAATAAAAGGTCAAACCTTTGAACTAAAGTGGGAAAATCAGATCCAACTACTGAATAATAATAATATATGTAATGATCATGTGGCTCAGTAGCTCCCTGTAGGCGTTTCCCACATCCTCTGAACTGGCTCCTGCTGAGATCAGGGATGGCCTCCTGGGACCTCTCCTCCCAGACCTGGACTGAGACGTCAGTCAGCTCCTGGACTTTCTGTGGTGTAAGTGTTGGTGCTGGAGGCAACACCATGTGCTCAGCATGAACCTGTTAGCAGCCGCGCAGGAACGACAGAGCAGCATTTTCAAATCTGCCCATCTGAGTACTCTGGCCAATGGAAATAGCCCTCACACCACCCTTGTGGGACCTGAACATGCACACCAGTGACCTGCTGGACATCATTTCCTACGGCTCTGGTCAGTGCTCTTGTTCCTCCTCGCACACAGGAGCAGATGGCCGTCCTGCTGTTGGGTTGCTGCCATCCTACGGCCCAACTGTCCTGGTGTGCTGGCCCGTTTCCTGCCATCTCCTCCACGATCTCGAGCCTTCTGGCGATGGCACGTATGGGCGTGTGAATAAAGGCTACCACTGGTGGCGAAAGGCTCTGGGAAAAAACATTCATAAATATAAATGACTAGCCAAGGATCAGACTGTCCCACCTTCACAACAACTTGTGTTTCCTTTGTTCAGAATCGAGCGCTGTTGTTTTCATGTGTTTGATGATTCTTTAGTGACTTAATTGTAAGTTACTTCCATCATGACTGAAAGAAATGAAATTATTCAGAGCAATAATGGCTCAGTACTGAACTCTTTTACACAATAAATAAATAAAAACTGTCTGAGCAGCAAATATCTCAGATGTGCATTGAGAATTGTCAGGTTACTTTTCTGAACTTTTTAACTTTCTAAACCAAAGACGATGGCTGACTGTGCTGCCACCTGTTGGGAGAGCTCCTTTATTTCCTCTGTAACTAGTATTCATTTGTGTGATGCAAAAGAATCAATCCATGATCTACTTCTGTCTTCCACTGGATGACCGGATTTGAGTTTGGGAAAAAGAGGACCCTCCAGCGGGAGGGGGGGGCGCTGACTGCTGTGTGAAGAAAAAGAGAAAGCAGATTCCATGTCAACCTGCTTGAGACTCTAGTGGAATAGATTCAAGTCAGGAAAAGGTGGAACGTCTGGCCATCCAGTTCTTCCATCCAAAGTCTCGATCACCTTCAGCAGCTGATTTGATCACGGCGGCCTCGGTGAGACAAGACGTAAGGATTCTGGTTCTTTAGCATTAGCGCAACTGCAGCAACGACACAGACATGGACCGCAGTCCGGGCGGAGCAGGTGGAGGCCGCGAGCACCAGGGTCACATGGGAACCCAGACAGATGGGCCCGTAAAGTGAGCGCACGCACCTCGGCGTTCACTTTACTTCCATCTCTTTGTTTCCCTTCTTTGCCTTCGCCGACGTGCAGGAAACGCTGAGTCTGCATGAGTTTCATCGACTTTGCGCATAATTGCATCTGCCGTCGAAGCAAACAGCCCGCTGATTGTCGCCATTCCCGGCCATCAGCTGCCATCTGATAAGGTTGCAATCAGCAGCCAGCAATCTGGGGCAATTACCTGCTGGCGCTGACGTCTCGCCTTATGAAAAATGAATTCTCTGTCACTGTTGTTTTTGTTGTTTTGGTCGTTTCTTGTTTTCGTCTGCCTCTCCCCGGGTTACCCGAACGCGACACGTCTGTCAGCAAAAACATGGCAGAGGGTTCACCGCAGCCGTGCGTAGGTTGCAGTTGGAACAGAAACTGTGGATAGAGATTCAGTGATTTCTGGTGTTGGAGGTGGCTCTTTGAGCTGCAGACGGAGGTTTAATTCATGGCCTGAGGAGGAGGAGGAGGATTTGGCTGACGCATGAATGAATGAATGAAAGATCATCTTCTGAACGAAGAGGATCCCTGGGCAATAACAGGGTTTCGGGTGGGGTTTGGGGTGCAGACAGATTTAAATTTGTCATCTAATCAGTCTGGGGGTATAATGAGACACCTTCAGTGGCATCTGGTCTGAATCAATAGGTCTCGGTGACACGACCATAGGAACAGGTGCAGAGTCGGGCAAACTCTGCAGCCCGAGCGGACTTGTGATGTCTTTGCCCGGCAGACATCCCGCTCACATCGCTTCATCAGCTCTGACTGGGAGAGGAAGGCCTTACGTGCCGGTAATGCTTGACAAGTGAGAGTCTGATTAGCTTCTCCTGCGCCCAAATCTGCATAAAATAAGCAAACTTCCTGCCCATCAAGCAGCATTGAACCATGAAGCCCACCTCTGGCAGCAGCCCGTCAGCAGCACCGGCAGTCACGACGTTGGTTGTCTCTCTTGAACGCAGCTCCTTTTCAAAAATGTTCTTCCTGCTATAAAAGAAATGTGCAGCTCAGCGCTTTGGGGAGAGCATCATTAGCCGAACACATTGAGCTAATGAATTTCAAAGACGTCCATCTTAGGGGCTAATTAATACTCCCCAGAAAGAGGGGAGAAGGGAAAATCTGTCATCTGAGAGCCTCTTCAGAACAGCAGCTGTGTGATAAAACATTTTCATGAAAAAGTTTTCACGCTCCGGCCGGCAGCAATCTGCTGGGGAATAACCGATGTGTGAAAAGGTCCAGGTTTTGAAAACCCTCGACTGTGTTCAGCGTGCAGTTTATATTCTCCAAATCTCCCTCTCCCTCAATGTTTCAAAGTCCTAATTGGAGAAAGCCGAGCGGGCTTACGTTTCTCCATTGCTGCTCCCCTCTTGGTCTTATTTCTCTGCCCTTGTGATCTAATCTTTGCTCATGAATTCAACCCTACGATTCATTCAGCGGCGTGCAATTTGCAAGGACACACACCCACATACACACGCACACACACACACACACACTAACACCCCTCCCACTACCAGTAAATTAAGAAAAAAGCATTTTCATTAGACATACAAGGCGTATGCTGCAAACACAACCAAACAGGAAACCAAACAGATGGATGTGGATGCACTGAGGGGAAACTAAAAGCTCTCCAGATTTGTACCAATGTTTTTAACATTTTAAAATTCTGAAGGCTCGTGATCATTTTTACTGGCATTTTCCTTGTTGTGAACCTCTTAATAGTGTCAGACTATTAGAGAAAAGAGGAGTTTTGACAGTAAATCAGGCCTAATACATCCTCTGGTTGAAGACTCGGGTTGTCTTTGCAATTTCATTGGTCTCCCCCGAGAAACACGAGGTCACCAGGTCATGACCCAGACAGGAGGTGGAATAAGCCAGAGGAAAACCAAGGATGGCAAAACTGATCGTGCTTGTATTTTCTCCAATACTGAGCTCTCTCAGCTGTGCGGGGCTGCCCCTGACCCCGGGTGACCTTCTGTTCCTCCTGTGTTGAGCTTCCTCATCCTCTCTTTGGAAAGCAATGAATATTCGGTGTGTGTCCATTTTGTAACTGTCTCTGGCTTATTGTTAAAATCACAAGAGGGGGCCTCTTCATAAAAACACTAGTAGCCTCTGCGTCATATGAAAACACAGAAACAATACTTTGACATTTTGAAGCAAACAAATTGCGACTGTTAACTGCACTGTAGTGTAGTCCAAACCAAATAGAGCGCTTTCATTGGGACAGAGCACACGGGAGTATTCTTCCGCTGTGCGTCAGGGTGCGTGAAATCCACTTTTCAGATCTGCCTCATCGCTGGCGGCGAGGCCAGTCTGGTTCAGGTCACACTCAGTTCCTTCCGCGACGCTTAGGCGCAGTCGGCTGGCTGACTCTGACGGATCTAAGTAACATTAAAACAGGCTACCAGCACATTTAAAGGAACTTTTCTTTATTACCACATGAGTCAGAGCACCACCTTACAAACAGCATGTAAAGCTCAAGCTGAGGAAGCTCACAACAGCGGCTCCAATCTTCCAAAGTTTGGACGTTCTATATTTCCTGCGTGGGCTCCGAACGGCGCGCATGGATTCGGTTCCAGGAGATGGCGCGGAATAAATACATAAATACGTAAATGTTTAATATAAACAAATGCCTGTCGTAGAAATTGCACTTTTCGACGGCTGTGAGGTAAAACATATGGTGAACACATCAAGATTATAGTACAGTCAGTGCTAAATGCCTCTTTTCATCATCCGTCGGCGCGCCTGAGCGGTCACCTTAAGTTCAGGCAGTCATAAACTTGGAGATGATTCACCCCCACCTTCCATCCTTGTGAGCAGATGATTCACTGAAAAAAATAATAAATATCATTAAAAGATGGGCCCGGTGGTTGTAATTTACGTGTTCTCTTTGACAACTCCCTGATTTCCGCTCGGACGCACGCACCCGTTATGATTTTTTTCATATCCGCATAAATGCGGGTCAGTTTGGCAACGGGGTCATCTCGTCATCACCGAACTGTCTGTCATTGCACTCCCCGCTGCACGTCTGTTTAAGACGGCCTCTTTTATTGTTCCGGCGATGAAAGAAAACGGGGGGGGGGGGGGGCTTTGATCAAAAACTGCGCCCTTCTCCTCGGGCACCGCGCGGAACCATTGTAATCCACTTTAAAAGTCCCCCGTCACATCGTGGACTCTGAGTGAGAGCGCTTTGCGGTCCCAACCAGGCTGCTGTCGCTGTTGTCCAGGGCGGCGCAGTCGGACCACATCCCCAGTGTCCCGTTCTCCAGCGGGGACACGAATCCCCCGGAGCAGCGGGACAGGTCGCAGGAGCTGATGTGCAGCCTTCGGTCCGCCTGTCTCGGGCAGCACAGCAGCCTCTTGAAGGCCTTCCGAAAGTCCGGGCTGCGGCAGTAAATGATGGGGTTGAACGCTGAGTTGACGTAACCCAGCCAGTTCAGGAACACGAAGAGGTCCTTGTCCACCGTCGCTGCGCTGAACACCCGCACCACGTTGACGATGAAGAAAGGCAGCCAGCACAGGGTGAAGGTCCCCATGATGATGCCCAGAGTTTTCAGCGCCTTCTGCTCCCTGAGAGCCAGGATTTTAGAGGGCCTCTTTTTGCACTTGGACGTCAGGCCCGTTAAGGTGTTGTGAAACCTGCCCTCGCACTTGTCGATCTTCCTCAGCTGCAATTTGGCCTCTCTGTACACGCGCGCGTACACAAAAATCATGACCACCAGAGGAATGTAAAAAGATATGATGGATGAGGAGATGGCATACGCCTTGTTGGTGATAAAGTCACAGCATTTCGGGTCCTCGTAGCAGGCGGTGTGCACACTGTCCCGGGACCAGTGCATGAGGATTGGGAGGAAGGAGACCAGCGCCGAGATGGCCCAGACCGCGCACACCATCGCCTTGGCCCGAGCTTTAGTTAACAAGCTTTGGTAGCGGAACGGCGATGTGATAGCCACATATCTGTCGATGGCGATTACGCACAGAGTCTCGATGCTTGCGGTGACGCACAGGACATCCACGGAGATCCAGAACTCACAGAAAAAAGAGCCGTACTGCCACGACCCGCGCACCTCCAGCGCGGCGCCAAACGGCACCACCAGCAGTCCCATGATGAGGTCTGCGCTCGCCAGGGACACGATGAACACATTGGTGAGCGTCTGGAGCCTCTGCGTTTTGGCGATGGCCACGATAACCAGGATATTCCCGAAGACGATGAACAGCACGATCAAGCCCATCACCAGGCTCATGCACGCCAGCCAGTGTTCGGACGCGGCGGAGTCCGGTGCGTCCGACGCGGAGCTGTTCTGCAAGTTGACCGGCGATGACGGGTCGCCGTCCCCCATGACGGGCTGCTGCGCTGTGTGCGTGGCCAGGTCGAGTTCATCCAGGCAATGCAGGGCAGCCTTGGGCAGACTGTCGCGCAAGCTCCAGCTCGAGGTGCGCCGTGCGCCAGCTCCAGCAGGAGATGCGCTCTCGCCTTCAGCCTGCCCGAGCTGCGCGGTCGGCCAGGACACCAAAGCGGGCGGTGACATCACCACTCACAGTGGCCAATCAACGCTGCTCATCATCCTCACATGAAGTGAGGAGAAGAGGCAGAACACAAAAAATAAAAACCCCAAACACCTGAATCCGACAATTACCCTGATTCTAAAAAATTAGGCAGCAGCACGTCTCCTCTGGGGGGAACAGTGCTCTCAGACCCCCGGTTGACCGCGACCTGTCGAATCGTTGCCAAATTCTAAGAATAAATGAAAGCAGTGGCGCTGGAAGCCGCAGGGATTTCTCTGTTTTCATCCCTCGCCAACGCAAACAAGATCTATTGGAGCATTTTATGTTTTTTTTTATCAGGAAGAAGACATTCCACGGCCATGAGAGCGGCCCTCGGTCTCAGCTGTTACATAAGATAACTCAGAAGGATTTGATTGAGGGCCTAATCGCCCATTCAGAGGGTTTCAGGGAGCCTTATCACAGGTCATTTCCAACTCACGAAAATACACATAAATCAAGTTCATTTGTATTGGAAGAATACAAATTTTATTTTAGTGCGCCCTCCCCCCATGCACTGTGATTTATTTGATTAATTTTTTTTCAATGATTCTAATCCCCCCTTCCCAAAAAGAAACACTGCTTGTGTTACACTGGTAATACAGACATGGCGGCTGCCTCGGGGACGCTGGCTGTTGTCTTGTTTTACTGTATTTGTGTGTCGTGGTGAAGCTGCTGACCCAGCTCCAGAGGGCGTGACATTGGCTGACCCTGAAAAACAGGACTCATCTGCACTCAACTGAAGAATGCAGCTCTTCAATAAGCCGCTACCTTTGTACTCCAGTGTTAAACATTCTACTGTTTCACATTACACCGCTTTCTAAAGAGCTACTGAAAAAACAACTTACTTTAAAAAAGCCTCTTTTACAACCAACAAATTTCCGTTCATGTGATGATGCAGAAATTGGGAATGAATTAACTGAATTAGCATTTATTGAAGCAGTTTATCACAATGTTGGGAGAAAGAAAACAAAAACAAGAACCTGAAAAGAATATGGAATTAAGACATTACTAACCAAACAGGTATTACAAAATCAGCGCAATTTATTCTTTACGCTTGAAAATGGAATTTATGGGCCTCCCAGGGACTGTTTAATAAGACCAACTAAATCCAAAAAGCTGGCCTTTAACCCGCGCGTGCATCGGTGTGCCGTCCCTGGGGTCGCCTCGGGCAAAAGCAGGGCGGGCTGCGACTCCTGAATTTTTAAAATGTCATCTTCAAGGCTGGAAATAAATTCCTCCACTTCTGCTCTGTGGCAGAGGCTGGAATAATGCTCAGACTTCCACCAGCAGGGAATAATCAGAAGTGAGAGGTTCCAGCTCTAATAAAGTACTAACGGTCACGTCCGGATGACTTAGATGAGCAGCGGTAACGGTCACGTGTGAGGAATGTAGCGAAGCACCAAGCACCCCGGAGAGCGAGCGGCTGAGTGGAAATACTGTTACCATGGATCACATCTGGAGTTCAATGACTGAGCTTTTGTTGTGGTTCTCAACCTCGTTCTGGTCTCTCACTTACATTTATAGCAGCTCTTCTCCAGTCATTCAGCTCCCACTGTTGGGCAAACACTTCCCCCAGCTTCACAAAAAGAAGCTGAATCAAAGTGGTCTCCCTCATCTGCTGAAAGGGAGCCAGGAGGGAGCAGGCAGAGCTCCGCCGTGGAGCTCGACCCTGCTTGTGTCAACAGCGTCACGGGGTCAAAGGTCGCTGCCTCAAGGGTTCCAGGGAATTGGTGCATCCAGGGGCCCATTTTGAGCAACTCTACCTGGCAAAAGAACATAATTTCCCTACTTTTCATCTGTCTTTGCACCGACAACTGCACGGTTATCTCTCACATAGATACGATCTTAATGGAGCCCACAGAGGCAGAGTGAAGACCGAAGACAATTGATAATTAAAATGGTGAAAAAGACGTGCTTTCATCCTCAAATTTGGAACTCTTTTGTCGCTTGGTACAACTGTTTCTAACAGTGTCTAGTGTCTGTTAAGCAGAGTCAGGATCATATGATAATGGAAGTGACCCCCTCCAGGAAGCTTCCAAACAACCTTTCCGTGCTTATCGCATCAGACCGTCAGAGTCAGGAGGGTTTACTCGAGGGAGCTGCTAATTTTATAGAGAGATTAACTGCTTGTATCACAAAAGAAAGAGCTGGCTGTAGATGGTGACGTCCTGGCAGTTGGTTCAGCCCGCAGCAGAGGCCAAACCTTCAGCACTGTAACGTATTCTAATCACAGCGGAAATAAATATTATGGCCGTGTTTTTGTCCTGTGGTGCGCGCTGCCTCCTCACGTGGCTCCTGGATCATCACTCAGGTTGACCCTGTCCAACATCCAAGCACAGCATCACAACTAAATACCCAAGCATGAGTGTCTTAACCTTCCAGTCATTTGAAGATGACCAGCCAAAATTCCCCACTCTGCTGGTAGGAGGAGTATTTTGGTGCTCGTAAGTACAAGAAAAAACAGACACACACACACTGGAAGAACATGCGACACCACTTCAAACAATAGATTGCATAATTTGGCCATTTCGGATGTCAGGGTGAATATTTCCTGATCTATTTTTGTTCATGGAGATACAGCCGTTGCTAGACTTCATGGAACCCCCCATAGCTCCATCAAGATGTCCCCCTCTCCACCTTTACTGGAAAAGAAAAGCAGACTGAAGCAACAGATGTGGCACATTTCTGGAAAGTAATAACAACATCTGGCCTGTTGTTATTGATCCCCGTGACCAGAGAAACGCTGACCATCACGCCGCGGCCAGCCGCTGTCTTTCTGGCAGCAACGGAAACTCATATTTTAAAATATGTGTGATAATATTAAGTGTCACAGAAGTGACACAGAAACTGCAGCTTAATTCACTAGAGCTGCATCAATTATTTACACATGTGGCGCAGTAACAAGAAAAGTGATGATGGTCAAAGTTTCACGGTAAAACAGACACACTATTAATTATGCTGCTTTAGTACTTGAACGCACCACGATACATGGTTGCAGATGTGCACAGGCGCTGTGATTTTAAAAACACTGAGAAACACCTGTTGTTCAGTAACATGGAGGGAAGATGCTTCCTAAAACAGCAGAATAAGGTCTGTTGTCACAGCCCCATTCCCCCAGGTCCGTCCTGTCCCTCTGCCCCAGTAATTTTCCACTCTCCCTGCCTCTGCTCCGCTCTACCTGCCAGCCACTCCCACCCCGTCAGCTCAGCTCCACTCACCTGCAGCACAGCTGCAGCTCATTCCCACCCAGCCCCCTGCACTCTCAGTCCTTCCCAGGTTGTTCTTCAGCGTTTCCATGCAAGACTCTCCATCACTTCTTATCTGCCTGACCTCCTGTTGCCGAACCTGTTTGCCTCTGACCTGCCTGCACCGCCTGTCTCCCGGTAAACTCACCAGTGACCACGACGTCTGCCTCAGCGTTTCTGGTTCCTGTCCGCTCACCTGGTCCCGACTTCGCTGCTGCTCATCCCAGTCTGCTCTGCTGCATCGTCGGCCTACTCTCTCGTGCGCCCCTCCCTGTCACTCCTGCCTGCTCTACACGGACCTGTACGGTTCCGAGGGTTCACGTCCTCCCCCACTGTTCCGCATTCTGGCTCAGCTCAACCCACTCCCCGAGCCTGGTAGACTTTGTGTGGGCCTGAAGAACAGACTGTTTCCTTGTCTGCCTGAGTTCCTGTTTGGCCGTGTACTAATAAAGGTCCTTACCAAGGGTCCCGGCTTTCCAGAGTGCTGCTTTTGGGTCCCAATTACACCCGTCACATCTGTGGCCTCTGCAGGGTGACTGGGTCATGGTTCCTGTCGTGCTGAGAGCTTTTAAAGACATATTTTATTGCCTCTGTGTGAAAGAGGTGAAAACACTGTTTTGTTTTGTCTTTAGCAGGATCTGAATCTGCATCAAACCGCGCCATCCATTTTCAACAGACTGTCTAGCTGTCATCACACGGGCGGAGACTTGATAATGACATTGCGTCTGCCTTTGTTCAACACAAAAACACCCTAAATGTCTTTCTTTTCGCTGTAAAGAAGAGGATAATGGGAGGTACAACAACATCTTGACCGTTTTCTGCGGTCTGAAACGCTCTAAAGAGCTGACATGGACCAGGACAGAGGGACAAAAGTGACAGAAATACTGACAAAGCAACAAACAGGAGCTGACCAACACGAGCAACTTGGGTTCCAGCAGGATTCCAGTTCATCTGGGGGGAGGTGTGACACGTTAGCAGGATATTTGCAACAACATGGAGGAGATTTCTGTCTCCAGTCGACGTTACTGCTCTTGATAAAGTATCACAGTGTTACGCCGTCCGTACAGTCATAAATTACAGTCCGGGCACATGAGCCCAGTGAATCACGGCACTGTGACCAAACAATGTCCGGCAACTCGATCTAATCTCTTTGAATGTTTTGAATATCAGCGTAAACAACGGGGAACCGTGTCCATCTACGTGCATGACAGGGAGATTCTTTAGCTTTATTACAGGCACATTATCCATTATGTTGCCTTCAACCAGAGCAATATTCAATCCGGACTGAGTCAAAACAGCTGCATTCATCCTAAATAATTATAAACTTATGAGAGAAGCTTTCAAAGAGTAAAGTTGGAGAAAGAACAAAGCTGGTGTGTTGTGATCGGTGTAAACTTTATTTTCTTTACCGTTATGTTATTCAGTCAAGTGTAAAAATACATGTTTATTCTCTCGCATGAGTTAGCGCAAAGATCAAGTCTAAAGATCTATTTAGTGCTGCTTTGCACACGCAGAAACATCCACAATCATAGAAATCAAGACCTTTTTGAGAGCAGCTCGAGCTGTTTCGCAGTGTTTAGTCATAACGCCGTCATTTGTTGGAGGGGAGGAATCAAGGCAGCTGCTCTCAGTTTTAAAAGAAACGTCAGGATTTTAGGTTTCCCTGTGAGAAAATGGATCACGAGAGAGCCGACGCTTGTCTGTGGGAGCGGAAGTTCGGATCTCCCAACCGCACAGAAACTTTGCAGATCCTCCTGGGAGTGAATGAAAAAGGTCCAACAACGCTACACAGGAAATGGTTTCAAGCACAACGCTAATTTTTTTCCATTGACTAATTTTTCTTTTTTAATCAAATCTGCAGGACATCTCCCGTTGTGTGACAGTCACCACGCCCCCTCATATGAGCACGCGGGGGACAGTCAGACGGGTATTTTGGTTGCAGCGTTGCAGAAACTGAAGGTTTTCCAGGACCAGGCTCAAGCTGGTGTGGTAACAAATGAGAGAATCCCATTATTTCCTCTTTTTAACACTGAGCTTTTTTCCCGAGGGGTCTAGAAGGCATGAGCCATCGCCACGGTGACCACGTCCTCTCCAGGTTTGGCACTAATCCGAAGAGGCTGCTTGAAGGAGGCTGCTTTCATCATACAGGTATGATCTGTCTCCTTGCAGTAGTAAAGCCAGACGCTCAGAGTGAGGCCTGGAACGTCAGTGGAGTCCTTTATAGGGACTGGAAGCCTTGTTGAGATGGTGAGGGGTTTCGACAGGTCCACGACGTTGCCAGTGACCGTTGGACTGTCGAGCAGCCACTCGCAGCCTGGCAGAAAACAACAGCGATCAATGGGATGAAGCACAGCCCGGCCGATGGGTAAATGTTAGCATCTCCTACAAGTTTAAATTCCCGTAAAACTTAAATTTCTCTTTTCCACCAGTGATTCTAATCATTGTGCTTTGAGCACTTGCATCCATTTATATGATAATGTTAAATCTTGGTTGTTTCTTCCATAGAATCCTCAGATTATTCAGAAAATAATGGATAAATTATTAAGAGACATATTTTTACCCCAGAACTGGACCAAAACTTGATGTACAGACTAAAACGTGCCAAGGGCTGAGATGGTATTCCAAGCTTTAAGAGCTTGAAAACTCCTGACTTTTTTTGCATTAGAACCCATCATCAGTGGTTTCTTCTTGGTTCACCGGTCCACTTCCTCCATGTTCTGCTGCCCATCAGCTACACTGTTAGCATGGCATTCAGAGTACGGTTCTGACAGAATAGTCCGAAAAACCACATGACAGAGTGAGTGAGTGTGCAAATGACCAATGAAATTAGTGCGCAGAGACAAACGGGCCAATCTGATAAATAAAATAAAAACGGTGCCAGACTACCGTTGAGAGCCGTGCAGCTAACAACGTGACCAGCTGGTTACTGAACATGTGGGCTGGACTCTCTGCTGTGTTTCCTCAGCAATGTTGGCCAATACCAGGAAAATCCTAACGCGTGAAATGGTGGCGCGAGGACATCAACGTGCTGAAGCACAGAAGATATTTTCAGGGACCAATACAGACGTAATGACACCATTGTTGAAAGATGAATGACACAAATGAAAGAACACCACTGTGAGAACATAATATGCAGGGGACATGGTCAAATTCACACCAGCGGTGATTAATGAAGCTTATTCCTAACACGAGGTCCCAGGGAGGCTAAAATATATTTTGAAAAAAAAAGGACTATTTCGCTCTGCCGTGCACTTCTCACTCCAGCCATTAAAATTCCTGCCAGGGCTCTGATCTGATCAGCACAAGTCTAGACGGAGTACAACAGGACAGCGCAGGATCACGTAACATAGGCTGTTGGCTAATTATGTGAACCAAGGCATGTTGCCTTATCGCAAGGCTTTAAAAATAGCCCGCTGATATCTCCGACTCCACGCTGCATCACCCTGGACATACAGCCACACTTTTCTTCCAAACCTTCACGATGTTAATGCCAAGAGACCCCGGATCCTCCCCAAGTGTTACATTTGTTTCACACAGGCAGGAGAAGCAATTTGAGAGGAGTTAACCAAACTTTCTGAAAAGCATTTAGCAGCATTTAGCAAGATGTCGGAGGGCACAGAGAGAATAAGCTGGTTGTGCTGGAGAATGAATGTTGAGGACCATTCACCTTTTGACAGGCTCATGAGCACAGAGACCAAAATAAAAATCTCGTAGGAGAGGATCAGTGGGTCACATTCACAATAGAGCCAGTATAAATATAGAGAGCTACAGTGGTTTGCATGCAAAACAACTGTGAAAGGAAGGAAAAATACTTAAAATATGAGTCAAGCCTCCTTTAAAACCTACTGAAATTCCAGCATTGATTTCATTTTCATGTCCGAGGGGCAGAAAAGTGGGCTTTTTCTGTTTGTTTGGCCAGCCTATCATTTAAAACCCGCCAAATAACCCCAATTTCAACAGGTATTTGTTCCGTCTTTGTCAAACGCAGCTGTGCTTTTCACGGGTTGACGGTTCCCTAATGCAGGAATGATCCAATCACGCTGTAACAAGTGGGAACCAGGCGCAGCCGAGCCGCTGATCGCCGGCTCTGCCCACATCTTGAAGCAGTCACCACGGGGTTGTGGCTAAAATTGGTGCACAAAGCACTTGTGTTTGTGCCCTGTTAGCTTTTATAAAACCGAAATCTCAAGAGCAAAAGTGCAAAGGAGTGACTGTGTGTTCTTACATAAGCTGAAAACTTGGTGGGTTCAGCTTTTTACACACTCTTGCAACAATAAAACACTGTTGCTTTGACTAACTTGGTGGAATGAGCTTAGATAAGCCGTGCTTCCTGTTTATGGCAGCCATGTTTACCTCATATCTTTGACACAAAGACATTGTGATTTATTCACGTTTGCTACAGTCGGAGGCACCATTAACAGGTAATGTGCAGCCGTTGGCTGCTCCCGTCTCCTCAGCAACGGAAGAAACAGTCCGTACATTGACGTGAACAGCTTAATCAAGCTATGCTCAAACTTCGACTTCAGCGCATCGTTGCAGTTCGGTCCTTGTCCCAGTTTACATGGAGAAAATCGAATTAATGGCGTACTCCTCCTCGACACTAGGTGGCGGTACGCATCATTCAGCAGGTTCTTACGGCCCTCTTTCAAGCTCACCGATTACGTGACAGGGCGGCATTTTGAACACCAGGATGATGGATAATTGTGCAGCTTTGTTCCTCATGTAGGTAATGTAGTTTTAGAAGTTTTATTAGATAAGTGTCATATTTCACTTCTCAGTAAAGCTTGACTAAATCTCACCCTCAGCCGTGAGAGCCCAGAAGCTGGGGGCCTCTGCCGTTAGTTTGGTTCCATGCGGGAGCGTCAGGCTGAGCAACATGACCAGGGTCTGGCCTGCAGACACTTCCACTGGTGGCATTTCTATCCTGGTGGCAGATTTAGGCAGCGCAGGGGCTTTAGCAGGACCCGAAGGCGCCAAGTCTGTGCAGTCCACAGAGATGGGGAACTGGAGAAGAGAGGGATTGGCATCAAGGGGAGAGACGGACAAAAGAATGAAGCTGAGAACCTGCTGAGTTCAAAATAACTCATTAAGATGAGCAAAATACTGTTCGCAGGTCATCTAAGTGGTCATTGGTGACGTGTTTCCTTTTAGTGGAGTCAAAGGCTGAATTACACTGAAAGTATGTCAGGTTTCTTGAGTCTGAGCTCAAACTTGGTTCTAATTTTGCTTTTTTTGTTCATATTTTGTTGAAGTGGACAACATTAAAGTAACCTTTGTTGTTACAGCATTCAGGAAGAACAGTTATTAGTTTTCTTTAACAATGATCATTTAAACAAATCTAATTAAAAGCCGTTTGCCTCTGATGTAATATCCGGGTCGGGAGGTTGTTTTCTCACCGGACTGACGGTTCTGGAGTCCAGGTCCAGCACCTTGACCCGGTGGTTGTTGGTGTCGGCCACATAAAGCAGCTTCCCGCCGCTGCCGACGCAGATCCCAGCGGGTTCGTTAAAGAGAGACTGGTGGAAAGCAGGGCCGAAAGCGTCGCCGGCCTCACCCGTCCCCGCTAATGTGCTGCACTGCTTCGCCTTTGGATCCACCACCTTGATCTTGGCGGCACATGAAAACAAACGGGATTTTCAAAAGGATCCCTTCAGCAGTTGGGTTAAAAAAAGTACCAAGGTACCGTCCTTGTGCGTCAATAAGAACGAACAAAACGATTTACTTGTGACAGGGAAAATTACCTTGTGGTTGTACGAATCGGCCACATAAAGCCGGCTTTGTTGAGGAGCCCAGGCGACGCCTAAAGGATGCTGCAGTTTGGCGTCGACCCCTTTTCCGTCCACATCCCCAAAAGCAAAAAGGTTCTGGTTCACAATGTTCACAAAGGATTAAATGACAACAGGAGGACCCAAACTGCCTCCCCCAAACGGATCAGAGAGGAGAGCATCTGAAACAGCCTCGTGAACGGCCTGTTTGACTGTTCATTTATAGCAAAAAAGCAAAAAGCAAAAGGAAGAATGGAGGCTATTCAGCCGTCCAGATGAAAGATCATCATCAGAAAGTCCTGGCTGAAACTATTATATGATTAGTTTCCATTTGAAAAACACTTGAAATGAGAATATGAATGCGATACTTCTTTACCATCGAGGTTTCTGAATAATTCATAAAATAAGAGAAAATGGGAATAAATGTCTTTGAACTACATCCATTTCTTAATAAATGAGTCATTCTCGAGAAGTTCTCGAGAAGTTTTAAAGGAGTTAACAAGAATATTATCTGCTGGTAAGACATTTTGTTCAAGTATTTAACTTTTTGGGGTTTTTAAGATAATTAGGTTTTACTCGACAGTCCCAGAGGATGATCTTTTATGAAATCTGTTATTGTGCAGAGACTCGAGCCGACAGTCTTTGTCTCAGCGGGGGAGGAAAATCTGTTTCAGATTGACGTGCAGCTACGTGGAAGATGAGTTCATAATTTGGCCAAATAAAACCACATTTTATCTTCCTAACTTTGACGCATACTTCAGCGTTCAGACTTTTAATACCATTTATTCTTCTGACCCGAGAGGAACGAGGTCTTCGTGACATTGAAGGAATGAGGTGCTGTTGCTGAGTAAACTGCTTTAAACTGGAGATGCCCTTCCTCTATTCTACCGTTGACTCACCATTGGGTCTCTTTCTCCGCCGACCAGAGACTTGACGGCTCCGTCCTTCAGCGCCAGGGTGCGGACGGTGCTGCTTTCGCTATCGGCAACATACAGGCAGCTCCAGGGCTCCTCCGGGGCCAGAGCCAGGCCCGAGGGCTGTGCGAAGCTAGCTTTGTGGGGGTAGGAATTGTTACGGTTTTCCTCGTTGCCACTTCCCGCCCAGCGCAAGCACGTGCCGGCCTTCGACTCACTGTTCAAACAACACAATTATACACAAAGCTGGCTCCACTTCTTATCTTTATGTCTTGAATCAATAATATTATTACTAGGAATGTGTCAACGCTAAATCACAGGTGTGAAGAGGGGCCCCCTCTGCCGGTTGGCCGTAGAGGTCATGCACCAGTCTCTCACCTTCCTTTGGGCAGCTTCCCATCTTCCAGGAACAGAGCCCAGATCTGGTGGGTTCCTGCCATTGCTATCCACAGCACGTTACCTTCATCTCCACCTACACACACACACACACGCACGCACGCACACAAATGAATTAATGGTGGCAGAGATATGAGATATTTCAGTCATGCTTTATTGTGATGTACCATAATTATGGTTACTTGTTGATGTGGATAAAACTGTGTTCTTATTGTCGTTAAAAAACAGCGGCCCTGAGGGCAGCGGCAGCAGCCGGGGTGTGACAGACGCCACCTCCAAGGCGCTCTGCAGAGACAATGCCGTGTTGGTGACATGGACAGGAGTAGCATCTGTTTTTTTTTTTTTTTTTTTTTACAATGTTCAGGCCTGTCGTGATCGCCAACTGGAGGACTGCCAAAGCCATTAACATCCCCGGCAGGTGACCAACAGCCTCTGTGTTACTGTCGTACATCACAGTTCAAACCGTTTGAACTTCGGTTGATCGTGCATATGGACAACAAAGCATCAATATTCATCGGCTGACTGGATGTGCGCTGACAGAGGCAGCCCTCTGCATAGTAACCGGACTCGCTCAGGCAGATTAAATGGCTTGATCCCTCTTTGATCTTGCACTCTCAACATGTTGACAGTCCCTCTAACCTGCCTGGTCACCACAGAATCCAGGCCTCGGGAACTACATTCAATTCCTGCCGTCCTGCCTCGAACCTGCCTCCATTAGCCGAGCTGTGACTTGAAAAATGGCCAGACCCCGCAAAGTCTATTCGCAGGGAGGAGGGGGAGGAGCGGGAGGATAGGCAGCCGGGGCGACCTCCCTCTTGGGTTTATCGATCGTGTCGGAGAGTACAGAAAGGAACAAAATATATAGGAGTGGGGGGAGGGTCAAAGCACAATGGTAGAAAGGGAATTGGAACACCCACCTGCAGTACCAAGAGTCACATCCCAAGGAGAACTGATTGGCTGCTCAGGACCTGGTGCTCCGCCATCTTTGTCCGTGCCTTGTTCGCCCGTTCCAGCGAGCGTACTGACTTTTCCCGCTGACAGGTCAATCTGATAGACACAAACAGAAGCATTTAGGCATGCAGATAGGCATCATGGGAGATACGGCTGAACAAAAAGAGGCGGTGATCAGCGGGACCTTTCGGATCAGGTGGTTTTCTGTGTCGGCCACGTACACAGTGTCCCCTTTGATGGCCACACCCTGAGGCGAGTTAAAAGAAGCTTCTGATAAGTCACCATCTTTCCTCCCGCTTTCAGGCCCTGAGACAAAAGTGAATAGTCAGATTATCCTTCAGACACGATATCTATTCACCCAGCACAGATGCTCTCAAGACTTTGGTTTTAAAATTAAAACGGTCAACTTAAAGCACTTCCAGATTTCAAAACAATTTTTTCTTGTCTTTAACTTTGCTGCTCAAGAATTTATCATGAAAAAAGCAATTTCTGTTTCAGTCATTATTTAAACATGTGATATGGTCTAATGTGCTGTGACTCCATGTAACAAGCTTGTCCCCAAATTCAGTTAATAGAGGATATGCGGTGTGGGCACAGCTTAATGGCCGACTATTTTTAAAGATTTGATCGCCTGTTTAAACTTCTCATAAAAATCTAATTGCTAATACTGTGAGAACAGAGACATTTTATTTATCTAGGGGGAATGGACTGATAAACAAGGGCAGGTCAAAGAAGAAAAATATTTTTGCCCCCTTGTGTTGCCAGAGTTGGCTCAGTGACAGTTCCCAGCATGCCCCCTGCTAAGATTAACCTTCGTGTTGGTCAAGGCCTGTAACAGGTTCCTTTGAGGACTTGAAAAGGCAAACAAGCACTCTAAAAATATCAGTTGAGTTTAATATTGTTCCTAAACACAGCTTTTCCGCAGCCTCCATGTGTTTCCTATGTTTTACCTCCTATGACTTGTAACAGCTGCCCGGTTGTGGACACCATTAGAACGCGGTGATGGCCGGTGTCTGCTATGGCTAGTCGCTTATTCCCGTCATCTATGGCTATTTTCCCTGGAAATGACAGGATGCTGGGGGGGAGGGAGTCTCGAAACAGCCTGATCGGCACTGTGTGCGTCTTCAGCAGGCCTCGCTCCTTGTAGTAACAGAGGGCGGCGGCAGAGAAAAGCATCTGTTTGTCTCGGTGGCCTTCGCCCACCAGGGAGAAGAGCAGGTTGCCGCGAGGGCCCAGGAAGACGAGCGTAGGCCAGCAGGACACCTCCAGCTCATGCCAAAGACACGCCTCGCTGTCATTAACCACTGGATGGCAGATGTCGTAGCGGAGCACAGCGCTGCGGATGTTGTCCAGGACCTTTGAGAAATTGGCAGCAAATAGACACAAAATTAGGAATTTAAGCCGCCTGCTTTTTAAATATAATGTTAAATGTTATGTTATATGTCAAACCGATTAAAACATTTCAATATATAACTTGGGAAAATGACCAGACCAAGGCTTTTAGCTTCGCTCACAGAAATTCTTGCTGGAATGTTTTTTATTAGAGATCCCTTAAAAAAATCCAAATTAACCAAGAGCAGGGAAAACACTTACCTTTTCATTAGGGAATTTAGCTGAGTGCACTCCAACAACAACCAAGCCATCTGAGGGAGACACAAAGACATAAGAAAAAACACACAATAGGAGTATTTGATCGACTAACTGAGCCCATTTTTCTGCCCTTCGCTGTTTAACATAATCGAGGCTCTGAGAGACACTGACTGACACGGGCGAAATGTTTTTTTTTCTCTATTTTTTGCTCCTGCGCACACAAAAAAAGTCACTAGTTAAGATGTATAGGGCAAAAAAAAAAATCCATCACTGTCAAAAAAAGGCCTCGATCAGCCATCCAATGGTCATCAGAATGTTTTAACCAGCGTCATGCAAGTGATTTAGTTCCTCGGACCTCCGAGAACAATACAAGACAATAAAACAATTAGATTGATTTACAGCTTTGGACATGAGGAACAGATGCTACAATGTTATGCAACCAAATTGCCCGTAAACTGCTGAAAACATGTGTTTGTCATATTCCTTTGAACAAACTCTTCTGTAGAAACGCTACACAAGTAGCCTCACACAGCTGATATCTCAATTTGTTTACTTCCTGTGTCTCAGCTCTCAAATAATTAATGCCTCGGTTTGGTTTTTTTAATTAGTCTCTTCAATCTAAATCAACTTGGTTCATTACAACCTAAAGGCTTTACAGAGACAGACTTCAACAGTGTTGAAGTTTCGAAATGTAGAGTAAAACGATGTTGAAAACGGATGCAGCTTTACAGCTGCAGCTGCAACGCCAGGGTAGCAGTTTGTTAAAATGATCACATGCGTTGGCTCGTTGTCATTAACACTGTAATAACGTACGACCATCAGCGGTAATAGAGTAGCCACACTGAAAGGAGCTCCTATTTGTGTCACAAATGCTATCGCTTCCATTTCAAACCGCCAGATTCACTATCTGCAGTGGATTTCATCACCCACGTCGTTTGCCAGGCAATACAGCGCCGGCACAGATTGCCATGGCGATGGGCGGGTGGACTGAGGGAGCAGCTGGGCTGGGTGGCGCCCACACCTCACTGACCAGAGCAGTAAACAGAATGTACCCACAGCGGTGCCAAAGATAAGCACTAGGCTGATAAGTGAAATGGTGGTGACCGTGCACGTTCTCCCTCGGAAATTTCAAGATGCGGCTTCCTTTCATGATCTCTTCTAGGGCCAGCGGGAAGGCGGAGCCAGTGGGTTGTGAGAGCGCTTAATGCAGCGTCGCCATAAAAAGCTCCATACAGTGAACAGCAGAAGGTTTCAATTATGGCCACCGCGCTCAGCGACAGCGCTCACTGGAAATATATTTAGTTAGCTATTCACAGCTCAGATAAGGACCCACGTGCGCTTGGAAACAAAGTAGCCCTGGTGTGCTGCAGCTTCTGTGCCCCAGTGACCTTAAACATGTCACTGTGATGCAACAGAATCAGAGATGTATTTATGGAATTGCTTTGTCTTGCCTGGAGACTGCCCCCCGTGTGGGTCAGTGGAGCTGCTGTGTAATGGAAGAGGGCCTTAAAATTGACTCTGGTACACTGATGCTGCTTTTATTTTGTTAGGCATCGCAACTTAAGAGAAATGCACAGTCGGCAGCAAGAAAAATGAATTGTTGGAATGGCAAGTAACATAATGTAAATGCAAATATCAGGACTTTTCTTTAAATGGTGGCTTGAAGAGTTTGATGTCCAAATTGGTTGGTTTTGGAGCGCTGGCCCAGAGGGAAGAGACACAAGCTTGTGACTAGAACGTTCCTGATTCAAATCCATGTCCCAACAGGGTGGTTCGGGTGTGTTGCATTGACTTTCTCCACCCTCAACTTAATCCCCAAATCTTCTCCAGGAACCTTTGGTTGCTGCTCACTTAATCTCACTGGATACGTTTGAAAAAAAAAAAAAAAAAGTCAATTCAGAGACAATCAGTGTGGTCTTGGTTGAGAATGACATGGCAGTTTTCACCTTGACGGCTTTTCAAAGCTACACCAGAGTCAACTGCAGAACTTGGTCTCAATGAATAAGTCATTTATTCACTGGCGTGTTGTTCCTGCCATGTTAACAATGGTGAACAAGCTCTTCCAAATTAGGTGTCAGCAGAAAAAGCTCCATTTTAACTCACTCCATTTTAACTCACTCCTTCTCTGGTATAATAAGCATGCTAAAAAGGCCATACCTTCAGCAGAGTACTTCTTCTCTAGCTGGTGCAGGTCGGGCAGAATGTGCAGGCAATTGATGCAGCAATAAGTGAAGAAATCCAGCAGCACCACTTTACCAGCAAGCTCTTTGTTGAGAGACAGGGGGCCCTCTGTGTTAATCCATTCCAAGCCTGGAGCAAGAATCAAAGTTGGAACATGATACTGTTATCTTATTAATTATATTTAGTCACACTGCAGGCTACTGGTTTACAGCTGCCAAATCTGCCACAGGACTGATGCGGCTTTTATGATATTATGAAAGAGGCCGAATGATTCAAAATAGTGATATTAAAGTGTTCAAAGCTTCAAATAAGGGAAACATTTTTTCCTTCCTGTCACTAACATCACATGCTCTGCAGATATACTTTCAATTCAGGATATAGCAGGGACAAAAAATTAAGAAAAATTCTTTGTTTTGCAATTCCCACATTTGGTCCTCAGCATAAGAGATGGGGACAATCCACGGTACTGATCTAAACCTCAGCTTTATGACATCAGGAAAAGGAATATTTAGGAAAGTCTTGTTTTCTGACACATAAAAGAATGATCTGTCTCTTGCTGACACAGCATATGCACATGGCTAACTGAGCAGACTGGTACTGGCTGTAAACATGGCACTGCTGAGAGCAGAAAGCTCAATTTTTGATTAATTCCTATAAAAAAAAAATGTTCAAAAACAGCACCTGTAACATAAATTGAAGAAGAAAATGTTAACGCTACTAGTCTTAATCGGGTTGCTTTGCAACTCTGCATGTCCCCTTACAAATGTAGCACATTGCCTACTTAAAAGCTGAATAATGACTACAACAATTCTCAGTATTGATCTTAAGAAGCACGCCAAAGAGAAAAACTATACACCCAAAATCAGATATTTCTGTTCTGGTTTTTTTCCATTTACTTTACTTTGGCTGGACTCAGTGAGTACCTGACATCATAAATTTGCTGTACATTTAAAAGAATACCAATGCAAGCTTAAAGCTGTGTTATTACAACCATTTAATAGCCTATAAATGAAACTCTTCTGCTGATAATTGCTGTTCTACACCCGAATAGGTGTATGGAAACAGGTTCCATACCAACACAGGATTAGTTACTGTGGTCAAAGATTTTGTTCTTGAATTCATCGTTTATTCACGTTCATCTTTATTTATATATCATCTCTTACAATTCTAGATTGTCTCGAAGCTCTTTACTGAAAGTTAAAGCAGTTAAAACCCCATCATAATGAATTGTGCTTTATTTAATCACAGAAGAGTAGTGTATTTCTCTATCTTAAAATGTATTGTTGGTAAAAATCGAACGCTGGTAAAGAATGGAGCTGCTAAAGTCACAAACAAGTCCAGTCGTGTCAAGGAATTGACTGTTAGCAAACTCAAGCCGAACTGTCAAAGTGCTGCGGAGACCGCTAAGACGGCTGTAAACAGAGTTAACCTGGCTGGAAATCGGGTATCTTCAGGTCGTCTCTTTGGTCCAGCGTTTTCAAATGCTGGTAGACGAGGTCCTCTTTCTCTTGCTGGGTCTTGGCTTCATCTAGTGCGCAATCCAGCTGACTTTGTAGAGGAAATAAGGTGGAGAGGCTGCACTGAGACGCCATGTTTCTGTCAGCGAACTGTTTAGGTAAAACCACGACTGTGTCCATTCCAGATGATTCGACACGACGAAAATATTATCCTGAGAAATATTACTAACTCCGTTTTCCCTGAACAATTGGATGAATTAAACATTTTTAATCACAACTACACACACATATTCTCCGATCAGTTTTTATAACAGCGACTTAATTCAGTTTGGCAAATTGTGTGGAAAGTGCTCGTGTGTAGGTGCTTGTCTTTACTTCATTCATTGTCAGTGGCGGTAATCGCCAGCATGTCTTTGCATAACTCTCCGTGCTTTGTAGCTAAAGGAACAAAAAAAAATCTGTCCATGGCCTCTATCCATTGTGATTACATCTTTTTTTATGTCCAGCAACCGCGGTATGTTCTTAACTATTAGATCTTGTCGAGAAACGTGGGTTTTGAGGACAATCCTGGTGGGACATCTGAGTTTCCTTTTGTCCAAATGTCACAGGAGGACGACTCCGAAAATGAGTTTTGGGATTATAAACCACTTAAGAAGAAAAGGAATAGACTGTCTGCACGATCGTATTCGTCTGCAAGAAGTACAGCTGACAAAGTCAACACAGTCCAACCAGCTGACAGCAGGAAGTGCGCTGCTGTTGACGGAGCAGGCCGCCAAAATGATTCTTCTACTAACAGTAACGGGGATGAAGATGCCCAGGATCCTTCTGGAGACTTTTGCCCAATATGTCAGATGCCCTTTTGCATTTTGGTGATGCAGACGCCCAGATGGCATATTGCTGAATGTCTTGACCTTCTGAGGGACACATGTGAAGGTAAAGACAAGACATCCACTCTACTTTTATAGATTCTCATGGTTTGAAAAGTAGGGATAAAACCATATTTTCATAAGCCATAAGATGTCTGAAGCCACAATCAGACTCAAAATGTGCTTTATTCATTCAACATGCACCACTAATAAAATTGGATTGTAGATTTTTTTAAATGTAAAGATCAGTCAGTACATATTCATCAACATGTAAATATGCATGAATTTTATATAATACGAATAATAACAATAGAAGCACAGAAAGCAATGAAATAATTCATGTTACTAATACAGGCCGGCAATTAAGAGACCAATGGAAAAGTAAACTTTTTTAATAGATTATATCACCCTATTGCGTAAGGTTGTTAAGTGCTAGTGCTTATTGCACAGTGGTGTATTGCTCATATTTTACACAGATGTGCAGGTGCTGCTGCAGTTAGCATACATAGATTTTATGGAAGCATTATTGCCATACTTATTCGTTTGTGTGCCTTAAGTCTCTGATCGGGTTTGTCGCCAGCCACATCCCCAACTGTACCCCAACAAATAAGCCCTGGCAAATAACACACAAATACAAGGTACATGCAGCACATCCAGGGGAAATTTAAGATTGATTATGATTGCAATCAAATTAAGAACAAATTTAAAGCTACTCATCTTCTCTCGCAACTAAATCAGAAAGTCATTTATACTGTTAATTTGTTATAATTTTGTTTGTGATTTTTTTGTTTGCTTTATTTTCATGACTTCTGGCATTAGAGATTATTAAAATCAATTACAAACATACAAACATGTGCTTTTATGATTTTTATTGTGTGAGTCACTGCATTTTTTGGTACTCTTTCCATTCCACGTGCTTAGTCTCTGTTTTTTATTTGTTCATTTCTTTTTTTAAACAGAATGTTCAGATGGCCTTCGATGCTTCTCCACTAATCCAAACCATTACAAGAAGTTCAACCACACACTTCTGGCCCACAGTCGAGCAAACAGCAGCTTATCTCTTCCAAGTCAGTCTGAAGAAGGAACTGGTGAGAAGAGCGCTGGCCCAGGACTGTCCATCAGCGAGCTGAAAGGTTTTACCTTAGAGACTTCACAGGAGAGTCTCTCTACTTTATCCAACTGCAGCGATTCCCCTCAAAGTAGTCAGACCAAAACATCTTCCAAAATTACCAATGGCCTTCAGCTCCTGCGTTCCCCAGGCCCAGAGGATTTTAAGAAAAAGAAAGGCTGGTCGTCGTCAGCTAAAAGGCAGAAGTCAGTCAGTTCTTCCCAGGAAAGTAAAACCCACCTTTCATCCACTCCTCTGAAGGCTGAGAGAGAAGAGAGAACTCAACATTTACTCAAATGCGAAGCTTCTCTTAACACTAAGGACTCAATATCCTATTATCCTATTTCTGAGATTCCTGTTGAGAAGGAAGTTAGAGATAGTGAATTTAGAAAAATGCTTTTTAATAAAGATGCATCTGTAAGTGAACATGAAGACTCAGTGGAACGATTAAGTGACTTTTTCTCAAGTGAAGATGAGCTACTGGCTGAATTCATTGATAATATGGAGTCTAATTATGTGCAAGCACAAGCGCATGCGCCCTTAAAGATCCAGCTGGAGTCAGTTAGCTCAGGCCTGCCCACTAATCAGCCAATTCAGCAAGCTGCTTCAGATTTTGATGAAATCGGAGCTGGTCTCATGGTAAAAAAAGAAGCTCCTTGTAGCTCAACCAGTCTTAGTAAAAGTATCATTCAGTCTCCACAAAGTCTCGTGTTGGAGCGCCTCAGAGAAACGATTCAAGGTTCAGTGAGCCTGAAAGACAGCTTAGACTCAGGGGGGCCTCACACAAGTCCTCCTCAATTGTCTTCATCTGAAAGTTCTCAAACCATGCCACCACAGAAGGGCCACGCCAAGCCAGGCCAGGCGTCCTGTCTGAAGCAGATGGACATTGGAGTGTTTTTTGGCCTCAAACCACTCAAAGAAAGTGAGAAAAAGGTTCAAAGTGGACCGAATGAGCTTGATGCTTCCGCTACACTGGTGATGGGGGAAACCTCAGGGGGACAGAGGCAGCCACGAAACAACAGGCAAAGAAGAAGCAAGGGTGAAGCACCTGCGGGTACCTCCAGGGGCTTAGGGGTAAACAGCCTTGTGGATGATCAGGGAGAACTGAAAAACCACAGAAGAAGAAGATGGAACAGAAGGAATGCTGATGGAGAAGTGGAGCTACCACGCTGTCCCTTCTACAAAAAGATTCCAGGTCTGTGCGTTGTTGCATGTGTCACACTTTACTGCTTGAATCAGACTCTTCTTTGTTGGCCAAGTACATTCACACATACGAGGAATCGATGCTTTTGCATCTGTAATTTTTTGTTGTTTTAACAACTCTATTTTTATTTTCTAATTTTCTTCAGGTACAAAGTTTGCCATAGATGCCTTCCGCTACGGGATGATCGAGGGCATCACCGCTTATTTCCTCACACATTTCCACTCAGACCATTATGGAGGTTTGACCAAAAGCTCCACATTTCCAGTCTACTGTAATAAAGTAAGTTCTGTTTTGTAAAGATTGAGATCCCAAGCATCATCTCCCTCAGTTATTTCAGTGTATATCAGAAAAGGGAAAAAACAGGCAGCAGTTACTAAAGACAATCTATGACTTGATTGGGAGAAATGGGTTTAGTGTGCTGACTTTTTATGGTAATGTTCTTTTTCATAATTGGAAGGCTTTGAAATATACATTTTATCCTTTTGGAGGGGTCTCAAAATAGACCTCCCATTTAACCATGCACGAATATTTACAGGACATTATCAGCATGTGAATGCTAAATAATTATATCTATAAAGTGGAGTGATTGAATGGGTTCCTTCATTGCTTGTTATTGGGGCCCCTGTTTGTGCAGCTTGTTCGGTAGGTCTTGGGTAAGTTTTGGGGTTGTTTTTTTTCCTCCATGAAGTATCAGCAAAACAGATTTTCTACATTTGTGTATGATCTGCGGCTGCTGTCCGTGTTTGTCTCGTGGTCAGATTACAGGGAACTTGGTGAAAAGCAAATTGAAGGTAGCGGAGCCGTACATCCACGTCCTCCCCATGAACACCCAGGTCACTGTGGAGGGGGTCACTGTCGTCCTGCTAGAAGCCAACCAGTGAGTTACCCACTGGACCTCAGGCACAGGCTGGGGAACACGTCTGTAATAGTTTTGAAGCTTCAGAAGAGACTTTGCACAATAAAAATGTTGGTTTAGGGCAGTACTGAAGGCCCTGAGCCCCAGCTCACCCTTTTAGGGTGGTTTTGCTCTTTTATCCATTACTTTGAAGTTACTGATCGGCGAGCCCTTCGATCCAGTTCTAACTTCAATCCTCCTCTTGTTGTTCCAGTTGTCCGGGAGCTGCCATGCTTCTGTTCTTTCTGCCCGACGGCCAAATCGTCCTCCACACGGGAGACTTCCGGGCCGATCCCTCGATGGAGCTCTATCCCGAGTTACTCAGCTGCCGCGTGCAGACTCTTTATCTTGACACAACGTGAGCTCCCCTTTCCATCCTCATAGGCTGGAATATGCTCCCATTTGAAATGGCATTTTTTCTGTTCCAGTTACTGCAGCCCCGAGTACACGTTCCCCACACAGCAGGAAGTCATCAATTTTGCAGCCAGCACTGCTTTCGAACTGGTGGCGCTCAACCCGCGCACACTTGTAGTGTGTGGATCTTATTCTGTGGGAAAAGAGAAGGTCTTTTTTGGTGAGTTTTTGCACTAATTTTATGATTAATAGCTGTTGCATTTGGAAAAAGTGAAGTAGTGTCACTAAAAGTCTCAGTGTTTGAGTTTAATGTACATGGGGGGAGGGCTTCTTTTAATGTTACTGTAGAGCAACCTGGCCTTTCCTCTTGTGGAAAAGGTCATGAGAGCTGACAAATTGAAGTGGGAGTGGTGTGGGGAACAGGCGGATTAGTCTGGTTTTAGAAAAAAAGTGCTCTCTGTGTGTTTTTCTCATGTGAAGACAAATGGTCTTCTGACGCAGGACTTGGAGCTGATGGGTGTGTGGTCACATAATCAAACAACGTGAATTCGTCCTCTTATCCCCCTGTGCCCTGATAATCTTCACATGAAACAAAGACTGATGCAGTTACTTTGAGGAAAAAGCAGCTTTTACGCAGCCTTGATGTAGTTGGGACTAAATGCAAGCTGATGGATTCCCCTCTGGTTTTACCTTTATTGTGTCCTCTCTTCACAGCCCTCGCAGACGTTCTGGGGTCTAAAGTGAGCCTGTCCAGAGACAAATACAACACCATGTGCTGCCTGGAGTCGGAGCAAGTCAAACAGTGTATAACCACAGATTGGAAGGCAGCCCGGGTCCATGTTCTACCCATGATGCAGCTCACCTTTAAAGTGTGACTCAGCTGATTTTTAATTTGACATAATTCATTAATATTCTGCTTGCTAAGTAGGATACCTTTGATTTTTGATGAATAAAAATGGCATATTAGATTATACACTTCCTTCAATAGGTTTTTCATCACTTTGTGCTTGTCCTTCTCAACTGGCTTCCAGAAACTGGAGCAACACTTGGCCCGCTTTTCCAGCCAGTATGATCAACTGGTGGCCTTCAAACCCACAGGATGGACATTCAGCCAGCAGGTGGAATCGGTGGGAGAGATTGAGCCAGATGTCAGTGGCAACATCTCCATCTATGGTATGACTTATTAATTATTAAAAAATAACAAAACACTATTTACAATTTCACACACACTTCAGTTTAGGTTAAGGTTGTACTGGTTGATTTTGCCTTTTTCAATTTGGAACAGCTTGAGCTGTTACTGCTTTTATTAATCAGACTTGTGTAAGTATATTCTTTTAATTTTGCAATCACATGCTGACCTGCAAACATGGCCCTCGTCCTAGAAATCATTGTCCTCATTCCATTTGCTCGACAGCGCCCCCTTCTGGTCAAAAGCGTTGTGACGGCGGAGCTCTTGAGCTCCTCTGCTGACGGAGCTGAGATGCAGCTCCAGCTGCCATCATGTGAAGTGGTGCTTTTAAATGTGCACAGAAATTCATGATTCAAGTGCTGAAATTCTGTATTATACCAAAACAATTGGCTGATTTGCTTAGTTTGGGTTTTTGTTGAATTGACTATTAAAATAAACAGTTATGAAATTTGTTTGGGGGCAAAAGAAGTCTATATTTTCAGATATTATCATTTTTTGATACCGTTGTAAGATCAAGTACCAAACCTGTGGAAAAAAACCTGATCCTAAAACAAATTTTATTTAAAAAAAAACACAAAAAAAACACTTGCTTTTAGTCTGTGGATTTGCTGATTTATTTATTTTTGTTGTTGCCAGAATCCTCCAGGTTTTGTAGTCTTACCAGGTTTTCCGGCTCATTTCCTTTAAAAAGTACGAGCGTTTGCTGACAGTGGATATAATTTGTTGTAAATGCAACAGCCATCTGGCTGCAACCTCCCATTACCAGCGAGAGGCTTTTGTGATGCACATCACGTTTAAATGGTTTGTGTATCAGTCAGGCAGACACCAATTTGGCCTCCCCCCTCTTGGCCCATATTAATCACCTCCTTGATCTTTGCAGTCGATGCTACTCCTGCTCCCAATATTGTTCTCTGCATGTGGGGGACATCGCGTGTGGCTACGATAGCCTTATGGGTTCTGCTAGGCAAAATAATAATGGAGGGGCATGTGGGAAGAAATGGGAGCAATTTCCAAAGATGTAATGACAGATTTTTAAAGCAATTTGTTCTTCAGCAGCCACCATGTTTTTATGTTTGTTTTTTTAATGAAGTAACTGGGAACTACTAAACTACTGCAGAAGCCAGTGAAGCATTTCTGCTGACCTCAACCCCTGAATAAATCCTTTCATGTAAGCTGCGACGGTAACGGTCTTTATTTTTGTTGACAGGGATCCCTTACAGTGAACACAGCAGCTTTGTGGAGATGAAGCGTTTTGTCCAGTGGCTGCAGCCGCTCAAGATCATCCCCACCGTCAACAATGGCAGCTGGGAGAGCAGAAGAGCTATGGAGAAGATCTTTGGTGAATGGCTCATGGAAGCTAAAGCTAGGCGCTAACTAAGTTTACCTCGGATTTCTGAGCTCTAAACGTTGGCAATTAATGAACAGAGGGCTCAAAGTAATGCTGGATAACCTTTCAAGCATCACGCTTTTGTCCCCAGGCTGAACTAAAATGACTGAATTTGTGAGCAGGTCCGGGGTCAAACCATGTAACAATTGGACGTGACATCAGTGAACTGGATTGTTTTAATGTGATTGAGGAATAAATAAATGTTTTATTGCCGTTTTACTTCACATGCAGCCTCGTCCGGACTGCTTCTGGGACTTGGCTTCCACATTCAATACCAATGTTGTGAAGTGGTTTCGTAAGTGCAAACTTGCCTTGAAGATTCTCTGGCAGATCCCTCAGTATTTATCTCCAAGGCAACAGACGCATGGTGTGGAGATTAGAACGTCCTCTCACTAAATGTGCCGTCTGTAAGGTTCAAACTCCCGGTACGGAAAAGGTGAAATTTTGCTGCAGCTTCCCAGGATGAACACATGAATCTGCTGGTATTTTGGCATCGAGTGGCTGGATGTTTAGCCGCCCTTCATAACGCGAAGCATTAAAATGCAGATTGGCATCAGTTTGACATCTTTCTCTGCACCAAAATGGAGTCATGCTTACGCTCATCACCCGCTGTGACGAGGTGACAGATGTTATAACAGCTGTATATTTGCCCCCTGCGAGTCATTTTCAGAGTCGCTATAATAAGCTGGATTCTTCACCCATGGGCATGAATTATGCTTGAGTAACCCCACTAAAATGGAACTGGCTCCTCGGGGTGAGTGGGCAGCTACTCATTCTCAATGAGGCTGAACTGATGAATAGCAAACTTTGCAACGTTCAAAGATAGCTATGGATCATTGTTTTAAATTGGGGAAACTGGAAGGTCAGGTTCTGTCATTCATCTCCTGTTGAAGACACACCTCCAAGTGTTTTATAACTGGAACAAAACGAACACAAAAGTAATCTGAGCGACAATGTAACCAAAAGCGCGGTTACAAAAGCGCTTTTGGACGTCACAAATCTTAAAATACACGTTGAATGAATGTTGGGCATTTACATCATTTATTAGAAGAGAAAAACATTCACAGGCTGTTTTCATGCCCTTGTAGAGCTACATCTTTCAAAACACGACCGCCCCCTCCTCCAAAAAAAAAAAGTAATAACAGTGTTTTTTGTAATACAGTTGGGGCCTGGCAGAGAGAGGTTTTAAATACAAAATCCATTTCAAGGTGTCTGCATTGTGACTGGACTGACTCATGACGAAGGTCAACGTCGGATATTGGTTTAGAGATGAGCTTTGTCCTTCGTCCCCCCCATTCGAAGTCAGTTGCCCACCATGTGACATCAGTCACCAGGTGCAATTACAAATGGGATTAAGGCCATATTGTGCAGTTTCCTGCCTGGGGAGTGATGGGCGAAGCATTGGGTGGAGGCGCAGCGTCACCCTGTCTGTCACACCAGTATCAGCCTCTACTGGGACACTCAAGCAGGCAGCCGCTCACAGAATTCCCAAGATAAACACAGGGCGGGTTAAATATAGAAGCACAGGTTTGACAGAGGACGCACAAAGCAAAGACGCGTTGACATTTTCCTAGTCTGTTATTGTGCTAGAAAAACAAAGTGTTGGCCTACGGTCAACGCGTCTGATGGATGACATTCAAACTGGTCGTGCAACTTCTTGCTCAAGCTGCATTTTGGCACACAACTAGAACCCGAGTATCGAAGGGAGCGTTTTATACTCCCGCCCCGTCCAAAAACGGTATTATTTTAATGTGTGAATACTGGTCCTGTGCCTGTCATTTGATTAAACTCCTGGATTGAAGCTGATTTCTAACACAAGCATTCAAAAGAAATCACATTAGTTCAGTCAGAAGGAAAAAAAATTAAAAATCACCAGAAATCTATTAGTTTTTATAGTTATAGTTATGATTATTAAACCAAAGCTTTGCAACGGTGAACATTTCTGCAGTTACTGTGCACGATGCCCCATTTCTGTCCTACATTTTTGTTATCACCATGCAGGTGATACAAGGAAGCACACGAAACATCCGCCTTTTGTTTCCTTCTAGGGCAAAACTTAAAAACAAAGTCTTTGACTATGATGACGCATGCTGACTAAAGCGCAGGTCGAGGGGAACGAGTCCTCCTTCTGTCCGATCGGCTTCACAGTGACGCCGGGTGCTGCATTTGAGATTTGTTGAAAGAGTCGTAGTCAGAAGGGAACCGCCCACAGCCGTGGGAAATGATGCTCAGGTGGCGAAAGTGGTCAGTGCAGAGAACACCCCCCCCCCCACTCAGAGAAAGGAAGAGCCATTAGGACAACACCCAGACCCGCAGCCTCTCCTGGGGTGGATGGTTTTGTGGTCAGCCGCTGCAGATACTGATGGGCGAATGCAGAGGGCGGCACCCGTGGAGGCGCAGGATGGTTACTTTCACCTGAAAGGAGACGTTAGGGTTGCTTTTTTGGGTTTGTTTATCCTGATTTGTTAATGAGTTCCAGGTTTTATGCATGTGAACTTTGTGAGGATGGGAGGAGGAATTCACCTCGTTCTTCAGAGACTTGCTGAGGTACATGTGGACCTCCTCCACGGTGCCAGCGTGCAGGTCGTTGATGGCCAGGATTTCATCTCCTTTGTGGAACAGGCACACTGACTGAGGCTGACCGGTCCAGCTACACACACTGACACACACACATCAAATCCATCTATGCGCTTCATTATATATGGGCTGTAATTTGTTTTTATGGTTGGATAATGCTGAATGATTTAAACATATTGTATAAGTATACTTTTCTTTTCCCTAAAAATGGCATTCTTGAAAACGCCGTTCTAATAAAAGGTCTTGACGTTTTCCTCTTAGAACTGCACTTCATTTGCCTCTTATATCTCGGCCAAGAACACTCCTGCTGCCTTTACCTTCAGTCAAAAGATCACTGACACTCTTCAGCAGGTTGTTATAAGTCGTCGCAGCAGGTGCCCCCACCCTTGCTGGTTTTAATGAAGTCTATGGGTCGTGTGCAGGCATCTGTATGAGTCTGCTGCAGACGCTCAGGCAGATGCTGCTCTGCTGCTCTGCCCCAACTGAGCTCCACTCGAGCACAGTTCAAAGGCAACTTGGTTTGGCTTTGATTCTCTGTGGCGCCTCGCTGCCGTAAGCTCAGCTGGAGCTGGGATGCACCTGGGTATCCCCGGCGGACTTACATCGGTTTCCCCTCCACGTCCATGAGCGTCAGGTGTTTCTTCAGGTCGGCCCGTTTGACCACAATATCTTTTTCTTCGGTGGAGATGTCGTCAAGGCTTAGGGGAGGCAAGAAGAACAAAAGCTTAAATGGCACACAAAGGAGGGAAACTGGCCTTTTAATTAATATTGGGACGTGTTGCATCAGCAAAGACGTGTATCGACGACATAAAGATGGACTTTTACTGCATGTCATCCACCAGCCGAACCTCCCCTTGCATAAACCTTCCGAAACAGCTCAAACCGGTCCAACGTGTCTGTCGTGACTGCGTTCCTGTGTTTTTTTTAATCTTATCATGACTAACTATTCCAACTAATCTTTTAAGGCCTCTAAGATGTTTCTGACTTTGTTCGTGGCAACGCCACTGAATCACTCTCGCCACTGTCCAGTCCCATCCCATAGATTCAAACACTGCTTCCGTGAGCGTCACTGACGTGTTACTGTAAACGTGCGCTCACCTTTCCGTCGAGCTTTGTTTGTCAAGTCTGAAGAAGCTTGCTCTCTTAACCATGTCAACAGGAGAGGTGCAACCATTGTCGCTGGAGTTGCCGCTGGAGTCTGAAGACAGACGCGTTTCGTCTCTGCAAAAGCAGGTGGGAAATATAAAGAAAAGAGGATTGTGACAAATGCAACACGGAAAGAGAATAAGAAGATAAGCCCTAAATCTAATGGACAGGCGATACAGACGCAAGTCCTTTGCCCTTCATGTCAAATGTAGCAGGAAGTTTTGCTAGCACAGCAGTCAGCCACTTAGGTGGAAATCAATGCAAGAGTCGGAGCTACCGCCTGAATTCTCAGAAGAGAAGAAAAACAGGAAAAATAGCATTTTACACAAGACACGACACAACTGGAAGAGGCACCAGGAGGTTAAACCTATTTACCTTCTGCTGCCGCATGAGCACAAGATGAGCAAAGGTAAAAGGACCGAGAATTTAACATAAAGGGCGCGATACAAGCACTGATGGCTAACGTGATGTGGGAATCATGCTGCACGACGGGTGGCAACAGTCTGACCTCTGGACATCCCAAGAGGTCCTGAAGGTTCATGTCATTCCAACGTCAGACGTGCAGTCTCCCAGTGAAGGCTGATCACTTAATGCCCCTGCGGAAGTTGCTAAACAAGCCGAGAGGCCTTGCATCTCAAAGATTAGTGATTTGTCCTGATTTTATCCTTTTAAAGATAATACGTCTCAGCAAATGAGACTGGTTTCCACTGAGCAGTCCTTTATTTTGGGACCCGGGCAAAACAAGCTTTACAAAGGACGGGGAGATAAGATAAGATAAGATAAGATAAGATAAGATAAGATAAGATAAGATAAGATAAGATAAGATAAGATAAGATAAGATAAGATAAGATAAGATAAGATAAGATCGACTTTATTGATCCCACATCAGGGAAATTCACGACATCGGGGAAATTCACGAGGAAATGAAAAGGTAACGCATCACACTGTGAAGCACTGATCTGGGGTTTACCTGGTTTTGGGAAACGGCTCCTCGTGAAAGGTAGACAGTGGGTAAATCTGTGCCTTGGGGTTTTTCCTGGTGGCAGATTTCAGCAGGGAGTTTCTGGTAGCCGCCTCCACTTCATGGTCCCTGCAGGCGTTCCCAACAACAATGACGGCTCCGGTTCACATGCTGGCATTTGGTGCAGTGATTTACAGTGAAACTTACGCAGCCAGTTGGTCACTGGTGGAGCTGTACATCATTTCGTATCTACATCAGATGAATTTAAGGTTTGTAGGACTTGGCATCACAAATTCCATCACAATTAAATACAAAACATGTCAGAAATCACTCACATTGAGTCAATGCTGCCGTGATGAGATGGAACTCTATCCCCAACCTTGATCACATCATGAAAAAGGATCCCAAAACATGTTACTTAGTTTAAAAAAGCACTAAAAGAGATCACATATAGTAACATAAACAAAACAAATGCAGTTTATCTTCTTTCTACCTTTTTTATGGGTCTGGGAATGTTGTAGATGGGATTTACCGGCTCAGACGCCCGTCTTTTAGGGAGCTCTTCACACTATTGGCCCATCAAACAGCAAAATTACACAGGACAAGAAATAATTGAGTCTTAAAGAATGCACAAATACAGTAGAAGGAGAGGAGCTGCACCTTGGGCATTATTATATCCTTATCCATGTGGTTTGAGGAGGGGTCAGACAGGGACCGTTGTTTTAAATCTTGCTGGAAAAGAAAACGGATACACAAAACCACATGAAATCATTCATCCGTCCATCCATGTGGCATCAGGCCTGCCAATCTGTATTTAGCTTGTCTAAATCCAAATTTAGCTTCACATAAAGATGTGGCAAAATCCTGTAATGTGGCCCCACCTCTGCTGTCAGAGAGCTTAGCAGTGCCTTCGACTGGATGGGTTTGGAAATAACCTGGAAGGAGAAAAAAAGGGATTTATTCAAAAATAGATTGATCAAAACACTCCTTTTTGTCAGCGTGGTTTGTGATCAATAGATGAAAAGCAGAGTTTGAATATTTACCCTAATGTACGGGGGCACACTTGACATTTCCTTCAATATAAGAGAGAAGGTCAGTCAGGAAAGCAACACTCCAAGTGAAAATGCTCATTTTAAAAGTAAAAGTACCTTTGAATCCATAATTTTATGTGGTCGGTCTTTCATGGCTTCATATAGGTCACGAAACCAGTCATCCACGTCTTCACTGAAAGCAATAATTGTACAGGAAAGACTAAAGAAAAGCAAATCATCCTCAAATGGGGAAATGAAACATTTAGCCTGTGTTCATTTTAAATCCAATTGGAAAATCCAAATATAAAGCAAGAAGCACGGTAGCAAATTACTGTGCGCTGAGGGGAGAGGAAAAGCAATTCATGGCTGATAGATTGTTCCTAGCTTCAGGAAAACATTACTGTATCTGATTGTTAGATATCCCCAAAAAGCAGACAGTGTTAAAGACAACAGGAACAGGGAAAAAGAAAATATCCTTTAAACAGTACTAATCAATGCCTATTAATGAGTAAGTCATAAAAATCCAGCTTATGATGAAGTGCACTTTTTCACCATTACACTGGCAGAGTGCTGTAAAAGTGTCCTTTATTGCGTGTTTTTGTAGTGTAACTATGCAACGACACCCATTTGTTTGCATCTCTAGGTTGACAGCTGCGGCATTTTTACACCTTTAAATTCCACCTGTAGCCTTTTTAAGCAGGTGACTGACCTGGTCTTCCCAATGAGGAAGAAATCTCGCTCTCCAGCTTTCATGTTGAGCACGCAGGACGGGGAACACTTGAGGTTCTTCTGGATCCATCCCCATTTCTGGTGTTCTTGAGGACTCACGTTCAGCAGAGAGACTCTGATGTAGGATTACACATTGTTTCAATGCTTTGCTGTAAAACTCATATGTAATACAGGCACAAACACACATGCAGACTCTTGTAAATGTGTATGCTTGTGGGGACATACTGCGATAAGTCTATCCCCCCGAGCGGCTCGTCTCTTTTGTCCGCGGATTTAAAATACTTCAGCTCGTACTGTTTCTCGCTGACCTTGAACAGCACAAAATAGCGCTGCTTCCATGATTTCTGCAGGAGACATGCGGAGAACAACGAGGAATTAAACCTGCATGAGCAATAACAGCGGAGCGCCCAAAAGCCCCCCTTCCCACGTCTCCCCACCTCACCTCTGTCTTGAACTGTTTTTCAGGGGGAGACTTGCACAGAAATCCAGCTCTGATTTCCTTGGCCATGCCGGCTGGTTTGTAGAAAACTGCATTTCCAACTGAGAGGAAAGAAACCTAGTTTTTAAATCTGTTTTCTGAAATCCATCAAGATCTTTGGGGGGAAAAAAAGACTAACAAACGTATGTGTACATTACTACTCCATAGTTCAGTCGCCAACCATTTAAATGAAAATGTAGACTGTGAATATTGGTGTTGGGGTGTCCCACCTACATATTCCACCACATTAATCAGACCATGAATCACGTCTCCAAATGCAAACACTACCTGTGTTCTTTTGGCTCTTTTGCATGGTGACGCACGCAAATCAATCAGACTTTGTCACTGTAGAAACATCAAGAAGGAAATAGTTACCCTATTAACCTCTGCAGCGCCGAAAAATACACCACTGCCGCTTTTAAATAACACAGAACTTGAATGTTGTTGATTATTTGTGGATGATTTCAGGACTGAGAAAAATAGACGTTGTTATTGTTTTCACAGCGCGGCGGTCAACTTAGCTATGACAGCCAAATGCCTGTGTTTGCAGCAGATTATCCTTTAATGCTTTAATGTTCTAAAGTAAGAAATCAAACTCAGATACTTGGAGAAAAAACTCCTGTTCCTACCTGTGAGAGTTTCTGCTCAGCAGCGTCGATTCATTTGGAAGCTCTCTGTCGTCCTGCGACTGGAAAACACCAGCAAGGTTTTCAAACTGGGAACTGGAGTTTCCTGTTCGTCACTTCGGCGCCTTTTAAGGTCCACCCAGCACTCTGTTGAGCTGCAGAAATTCCACACAGAATTCCTTAAGGTGGAAAAAGACGTATGATTTGTGTTGGTCAAATTACACTTTACAGACTTGAAATGTGTGGTTGGTGGATTATTTTTTGTTTTGATAATGAGCAGGTAATTATCCATCCATGCATCCATTCTGGGGCCCTTCTGGGTGTCATCATTCTTCTTGGTGGGACGTGCCAAAAATAACTCATGGGGGGGGCCACCTCATCTGGATCCTCTCAATTTGGAGCAGCAGCAGCTCTAATCCGAGCCCCTCACGAATCACCGAGCATTTAATCCCATCAGCCATTCCCTCTAAAACTGGCCTGGAGTCAGAAGCAGACGTAGCTCTTAGCCGAAAACATCCAGCTAATGTGTGTTCCTTGTAAATTTTGCACCATTCAAAAGGGAAATGAACTTTTCAAGGTGTAGATTTATGGCCACGGAACATTGTTGCAACAAAAACAAACGTATAAACAGGCTTTGGAGTGCACCGATCGGTTTGTTCCTGCTGATTTAAGTTTAGTTATGTGGTCTTTCAGAAACAGGCCCAAGCACCACGCCCTCTTCGAACCTGCGGTTCATCATCCGTTCTGCCTGCAGCACCTGCAGAGACGGTCATGACCTACAGGCAGAAAAGCAGACGGAATCAAGCTTGAGTCAGTCACCGAGTGTTCCTGCCTGCATCTGTCACTCGCTAATTAACTTTGCTCAGTTCCTCCCTTAACATTGGGGCTGCTGTCAGAGGCAGCCATGAATTTAACAGCAGGTTTGCTGTGGCCGGCATGTTGACACACGAAATAATCTAGAATCAGGCGTCACTCCGAGTGAAGTGAGTGATGAAGGCATGCGAGCCCAACAGCTGCGTTACCCAGCTGCTGAGGATTTCCTCACATTAACAAATCAGGGTTTTTTTAAAGTTGTAAGCTTAAAACTTTCGTCAAGAAATCCTCTAGTCAGTATTGTAGCCACACTCATGCTCACAGGTAGAACGACTGTCCTGAAATGGCTGCACACATGTTGTTTCCCTTCAGTGAGCTAGAAGCTATTAAAGAAGACTCACAATGTCACGTTAGGATCATTGTAGGAAAGGTGCTGTGAGCAGAGGTGGAAATGATTCTCTAATGCAGATGAACACCAGTAATAAGGCAACGTAAGGTGGGACGATTGCAGTTGAACTCACCCTGACCCAGCTGGACACCAAGCACAAGGTCACAGGAAGGACGCTGAAGCATTCGGGAGTTCGGGGGATTTCTGAAGCTGAAATCATGTTTGACACAGAGCAAAGGTAGGATCAGGTTTCAGGAAATGCCCCATGATGTGTGTGTTCTGTGCTGGAAAAAGAGGAACAGAAATATTCCTAATTTAGCAGGCATGTACGCGAATACACCTTTATTTATTCAGTATCCTGCAACCATTCGATAACTTCCTTATCAGAAATTAGTAAGTTGTGTTTATTGTTGTTTTCATTCCTGCTTATTTGGTGAGGAGCTTTATTTCTATCCTGGAAACAGCTGCGGAACTTTGACATTCTCTTAACTGCAGATTTTAATGCATTCTGGCCTGTATCAGAGGGACTGACCTCTGACCTCCAGACACCAAATGTTTCAGGTCCCAGACCATCTGAATGCATCCAATAATGCAGCTATTTTTTTATTTTTTCAATCAATCTTCAGGGATCTTTTGGAGGAAAGAAAGAGAATGGCCCAGTTGCCCCTTGATCCCGGTCAGCTCTCCCACCCTCAGTCAGCCAGTGATTGACCACAGGAGTTGGGTTTTTGGGTTAAGCTTATCTAATCACAACAGTTCCAGTCATTCAGGTTTTCCTTCATTCTGGAGACACAGAAGACATCTAAATGATTTCTTTTTTTGGTTGTTAAGGGCTTAGAAATGTCACTATTTCGGTTTGTACTCTGGAATACCGCTTTAAAAACAGCACCTGTCTTTAGAAAACAGCATAGCTTTTATTGTTTGCAAGAAAAATGACACACAGCTCATTATTACATAATGATTGCTCAAGTTTTAATACAGGAAAATGTCTACACAAGCATCTGCTTTGATTCTTTTCTTCAAATAAAATCGCCCCCAAAATAAATAGTTTTTATAAAAGGGCCAGATTATACTTTCATTCATTCTTTTATTTCCCAAAGTCTTATCAAATATATTCCTGAGGACAACAGCATTTAACACCTGAAAGCGTTCAAATTGTTTAAAAAAAAAATAAAAAAATCATTCAAAAACAAGTGGAACAAGCAAACACTCTTTTCAGCACAGGTTGGGCATCACATCACTGATGAGAGATCCATGAGAGACAGATCAACAGCTGTGGCCGTGCGGGACGCGTCCCATCTCCCAGCAGACTTTTATAGTGTGTAAAATCTGACTAAAAACAGGGGAACTGACAGATTTGGCTATCGCTAACCTCCCCCTGCGTGACCGACATGTGAACCATGTGAATGGCAGAATAAAAACACGCACTCACATTGCGATGACAAAAGTGCGTTGCAGACGTGTGGATTGAGTATGTGCAGACCACCAGTAATAGCTGCCTGTAGTTGATGGACTTCTAACGTGACAAAAAGCAACGTTGCAGGAACAGATTTTTGGGAGGAAAATCTGAATCTATGACTTCAGACCGAACCCTAAATCTGGTGCTTTTTATACTGTTTAGGCTTTGAAAGACTAGTTGTCTTTAATATCCTATTGTAGTGTAATGAAATGACGATGTACAACAGCGATATACAGTAAAATGTGGTGTTTGTGTTTTGGGCCTCAGTCCATCCTGACTCTATGGAGTGTCCTTAATTTAAGACACAGTTCTGGACACATCTCTCCCTCCCCATCAGACTCCTTCAGCGGGTCTTCCTGCTATTTTAAAGAAACTTGTGTCTCAATTTGAAAAAGGGGAAATCAAATCACACCGTGTGTTGACTACACAAATCGTGCACTTCTGCTGAACAACGAGCAAGTCAACGTTTTCATCCTCATGCTTAATAAAAGGGCAAATTGCAAACCAAATATGGGAACGGACCGTGTGATACACAGCAGAATGACCATACCTTCCCAGCCAAACACGACCTGTCTCACCGCTTCCAATTACAACATTCAGCCACGACACGAGACGCTAAAGAACCTGAGGATGCTGCTATTGATTTGAAGTTGCTAGGAAGGCTGGGACACAACGCCGTCGGTACAAAGCACTATTGCCTTTCTCAGTGTCCCCCCCCCCCCCCCAACTGTGGATACAAGAAAACATAGAGATGAAAAGTGCCTGACCCATTTTCCAGATGTATTTGTTCCGTTCATCACTCAGAACCTGGATGTCAAACAAAAGCCTTCATTTAATAGGCCCATGTGCTGCTTATGTGGCGCTCTCAAGTCCATACGGAGGGTTCTGAAGGGTTCCTCGGAGCTGATGAAATACTAATACTTGTGCTTTATTTAAAAATGGATCAAACTCTTTCATAAGGCCAGTCTAATAATGGTCAATTATAATGATGTAACTGTCCTTGTGTTATCGGACAAAGACAATGTTGTCTGAGAAACACACCTAAATAAACCATTCAGAACACACACACACACACACACACACACACACAGAGGGTTTTATGCTCTTTTCTACACTGATCACTGGAAATGCTGGAAAATGGAGAGACACATATTTAGATATCATTCCCTAAACCCACAACAAGTGGCAGCACATATTCTGGGCTGGTAGTTTAACATGGATAATTTACACTGCCTGTGAAAAAAAAAAATAGAAAGATCAGCTCAAGTGTGACGCCACTATTCTGAAGAAGAGCCTGAAGAAGAAGTTCCATATATATATATATATATATGTGAATATATATAATTCCTTCTTTCTTTGTCCAACAGCGTGCTTGTTTTCAGGCCCAAGTGAACCTGTTAAGTGTGCCTCGAAGTCATCCCTGAATGCTTTGATTGAATAATCAGCACAGTCAGTCAGTCAGTCAGTCAGTCAGTCAGTCAGTCAGTCAGTCAGTCAGGTCCGCTAACAATCAGTTAAAGTACAGTTCTTTTGTCAGCATCGAGACCACGCAGGGGATCTGCTTTTTCTCACTGAAGCGAGGGTCCTCCGACCAGGACTCAAAGCTGGTAGCCACCATGTAGTTGACCCGCGTCAGGATCTGCATAATCTCCAGCTGTTTGCCAAACTCGCTGAGGACATTGCAGAGGGCCTGAACGAACCAGGAGCCACGCCCGGGGTTCCTCCACGAGTAATACCCTGAAAATCCAGCATGAGATGCATTTGTGGTAACAGACACTATTTCACGTGAGGAAAACTCAGCATGTGTCTACCTGGCACTGTGGAGTAGGCGAACAGGAAATCTGCCTCCACGGGGATCTTGTGTCTTGGGTTAGCATCCGTCTCCATGGTGTCGTTTGGCGGGCCAGAATCTGTCTGTATGCCATCATCAAACTCTGAACCCCGACAAGCCTGGTGGAGTAAATGAAATGACATTTCATTGTGATCCTGAGTAGCTTTCTCAGCGCAGACCTGGTGAGGCAATTAAAAATGATCTTTTTATAGCTGAGATGGGAATATTTTCACAGAACAACCACCTGTGGAAATCACCTTAGCTGCATTGACATGTTTTCCACTTCCTTTTTAATAGCTTATTTGCACATTTCCTCCAAAGCATCACACACGGGCAGAATCCCAACTCCCCTTTTGACCCCTCCGTCTACTTTTGTCCCTCAAAACACAGTGGCAGGGAGAAAACATTCCCCTAAGAAAGTGTCGGCCACTTGACTACTGTGTTATCAAACACTGTTGCAAGCATGAGCGATACATCACAAAGAATCAATATGCCGTCGTCCACGGCGACAGTTGCCATGGCTCTAGTGTTATTTGCAGTGAATCTGCCATCGGTGAAGTGCGCATTAGCAGCAGATGCATGATCGCAAATGATTTAAAATGTAACTACCAATTCAAAACAGGGCTAAATATTTAGGCGTATTAGCCAACAATTTAACATATGATTTAAAACAAAAGAGCGTCGTTGGTGTGAAAATCAAATCAACCGTGCTTAATTACATTTAATTGCTTCCTTTTCTTGTCTCTACCATCGTGTCTTTAAGCATTGTGTACCTCTGTATTCTCTACTCCTTCCTTTCAAACAAGGTCTCGGTTTGTCCTCATTGTCCCCCTTAGCCCTACCCTTGACCTTCTGGAGAACTGAGACGCCCCTTCGCTTGGCTAAGGGGTAGAATTGGGATTCAGCCTTACTGTATAATGGATTTCACTGCAACTTAAGGTGATAGTAAAATAGAGCTGATGCCAATTAAGAAAAGTCTTTACAATTTCCTACCTGGATGAAGAAGAGTTTGGGCTTTCCGACTAAGCTTTTGCACATGTCCCCCCTGAACATAGAGGTCATGGTCTTTATGGGCATGGCGCCGTCTGTTCCGTAGATCATGCCCTCCTCACCGTGGCTTAGCAGGATGCAGGCGAAACACGAGCTGTCGCTGTGGTCTTCCTCTGAGGCTGACCCACACACACACACACACACACACACACACACACACACACACACACCCAACTCTTAGCTTGGCTCAGTCCTCTATAAAACTCCATCGGTAAAGGTTCTCTTCTATGAACATGCACACTGCTGTCTCACTCATCGTCGGGAGTGAATCCATCTGGAATTGAATTCCCATTCCTTCATTCATGAAGCGGTTTGAAATTGAGGCCGGTGTCGGTAGTGGACAGTCTGTGGCCCACTCAGAATGAGTAATGAAACTAAATGGGTTTGGCTCATTACCAAAGCCAGGACTTTGGCTTTGGTGCTGCCTTCAGGAACAGGCAGCATATCCACTGCTTTACTGCTTATTTAGCTTTCTCCATTTCCAAATCTCAAAAAGCAAAATGTGATTTGAACCCAGATCTGGAAGGTCAACAGCGTGGTCAGATATTACTGAGGAGCAGGAAACAGCGTTTGCTACAACGGGGCACTGCTGTAACTGACCAGCCTACAGACAAAAGACCCCACAAACTTTGGCCTTTATAGTGACAACAGTTGAGCTTTGCTGGGACACTAAAGCTGTCCTGAATGAAGGCAGGTTCAATGTAAAAACCACTGGATCACACTGGATCTGCTTCGGCTAATGGAGGCGGTTAGGTGGACAGGACGTGGTTATATTTCAGTACGTCACTGTGAGAATTCAAGAGGAAATGTGTGGCCGTCGCAATCAGATACATCGACACCTGACGGTCTCACCCTCTCTGAGGAGACGTTCCATCTTCTCACACGTCTGATCGTTGTAGATGAAGACATCAAAGCCGAGGGTCTTGAAGCACTTGAAGAGCTCGCCGGCATCTCGATCCGTACCGTTGCGTACATTCATCCCTGTTAAAAACAGACAAACCCTCTGCTAAGGGTGAACGCTCACACCACGACGACGTGTTACAAGAGTTAGATTAGATGTCTTTTCTCTACCTGTCTTCTCATCAAAGTTTTTGTTGTTGATGATGATACACTTTCCCACGCGTTGGTGGCTCATCTTATACTGGAATGTTGGTGAAACAATTCTGTAATGGCTTTCAGAACAGTAGTCCTGCTCCCGCATCTGGCCATCCTTATTCTTCTTACTGACAAATTCAGAGGAAAAAAGAAACACTTTACTGGACATTTTTGGATGTAAATCTGGATCATCATTTTTGAGCTGTCCAAAGTACAAAATAAGGTGCACTAGTGTTTACAAAAGCCTTGTTCTGTCCTGGCAGAGTTTGACAGCTTCGCTCTACCTTTTAAAGCTGAGCAGCTTTTAACGTTGTTTTTAAGGCTGTTTAAAAGGTACTAACAGTTAATATTTTGAAGCCTCGATAAAGAAAGCCAGATTTACATCCGAATCTGTGCACCCAGGTCATTAAAAAAAGGACAAAACACAGCAAAAAAAAGAGAAACAAATGGACAATTACACACAAATCCCCAACACAGGTAAAGCCTCTTTGAAGGCACAGATAAAGAGGGAAAAAAACACTTAAAAGCAGGTCCGCAACCTTGAGAAAGCACTTAGAATGGTAAATTCTATCTTACGTGGTTGTGACCGACAAGTCTGCCATTTTTCACAACATATGCTGAACCACACAAATAAAACAAATAAGAAGCACACACTCGGAAGCGTTTCAAAAATCAAAGAATACATACGTTGTCAAATGAGGCATTAATTTTGCAGCCAAATGTGGTTGCACTGATCCAGGACGAGGCTTGAGAAGAAACTAGAACATGTTCGCCTCGCTCAGATATCGATAAGTCGCAAACGCGGTGATGTAGACTGAGCAAGAGGAAATCTTCCACCAGTGAGAATTGTCACAGACTTGTTATATTTCATTCTTTAAAAGGTCCGTCTGGAAACCTAGACTGACAGCGGCCTATTGGGGGGCTTCGAAATGCCAAGCTCGTTCCAGAAAAGCCTAGTCATCGAGTCAGTAGTCGCGGGAACAATGCACAGCAATGCGTACGGTCTCTTACACTCACAGGCAGCACAACCATATTCCAATAAACATGTGATCCAGAACTTTTGGAGAACCCCCTCCCACCTTGAAATCGTGCCATCATATTGCACCAAACAACTGCCCGAGGGTGGTCAAAGAGCTGCAGCTCAGTACGGCTGTGGGCTGGTCCCGCCAGAAACAGGAGCGGGCAGGAGGCCAGCGGAGAGAAATAAGAGGCGGTCGGGTCTCCTTACCTGGGTTCGTCATTAAGCGCTACGCCACTCTGCATCTGAAATTCGTTGGTTTTGTCTCTTTTTTGTTTTGTTTTTTTGCTCTCCCAAACCAAGTTTCTTCAGATCTGGCAGCTTAATTTTTGGCTGTGTGCTAGGATACTGACATGCTCTCTGTGCTGGATGGACACCTGACTGGGCCAGCAGGTGCTCAGGACAGGGGCGGCGCACTGTGAGCCCCCTGAGTCAGCACCCTCGCCACCACACCAGTGCTTTCTAAAGGCCTATTCACACATGGCCCCTTGTGCCCCGCTCCCTGCTGAGGTCAGACAGGGCAACGAGTTGCTCCTCTGCTGACGGGCACAGAATCCACCTGGACTGATACAGTGCTCAAGCAATCCAGCAGGGCTGCAGCACTAAAGTATTAGAGGAAACTCTCCTGACATCTTAGCTATTATGTCTGAATTCAAAATAAGAGCAGAGAAATAAATACATTTCCCCAATCGTAGACAATTATCATTGGAATCAATACAATACACACACGGAGTGAGAGTGAAGTTGACCGTATAGGGCCGATCTGAAGATCTGTTTCAGGACTGTGGTGCCTTTGACAAAGCTCTAGTCCTTAAGGGTGACCCAGCTTTGGACTTGGCGAGGTTACGCTGCAAGGTTACTGAAACTGCAGTAGTTCTGAATGTATGGTTTCTGTAGAACCGTGAGTCATGTCCTCTTAAAGCACAAATAACACAAACCTAAAGCACAAACTTAAGATGACTCATTTTAAAGTGGTGGATTCTGTGGGCAGCCTTGCAACTGTGCAAATCTAACCTAAACCAGGCGATTTATGGTAAGACTTAGATAAATAACAAACTAGGAGAGCACAAAGGAGCATCTCCACTGTTGCCGGCCCCAACCCTCAAAGGTTCACAGTGCCCCCCTGTGGCTCAGAGCGGTAAAGCATTCGAAATGTGGTCATATTAAAACGTACTCATACTTATAATAGAGATAAAGTGAGACGTTCAAAGGGCGGCCCCACATTATCCGACATCATATCAAATATAAATATAAATATTTTATTTTTCTGTAGGGTTTAGTTCTGGGTTGCCTCTTGAGGACTGATATCAGCCATAAACCTGAATTGAAGACAGCTTGAACAAGCCCTACCTTACCACTATAATTATTTTATCCAAAGGTGGAGAAAAGAATGTGAATTGTCCAAAACCTGTTGCTTCTGAAGGCAGCAGGTTGAAACCATGTTGCATTGGAAGCAATAGCTCCTTAAATGCCATCAGTGTTCTACAATAGGACAAAAGGCCTTTACCAGGATCTTCAGCCAGGCTCTCCTCCAGTTCACCATTCAGCCTGTCTAAAGACATCTGTCATCTTTCATCTGCCAAAAAAGACTACCATCACCATCCTCAATGAGTACAGGCTGGTGGCACTAACACCCTTGGCCATGGAGTGCTGTGAGAAACTGGTGCGAGGTCATGTGATTTCAAGCTTGCCACCTGCCCTCCACCCTCAACAGTCTGTGTGTTGCAATCCTGAGCCAGCTAGAGCAGAAGGGAGTTGTGCAAGGCTTTTTTGCAACCTGCACGCCACACCAAACAGCAGTGCAACATTCTTCTGTTGTGGTGGACTGACATAAAGCAGCCTGGCCTCTACGTGGCACTAATGTCCTGCGGCAGTTGCTGCTGGGGCCTATTAATGCTGCTGACATGTTGGTGGACCGTGCTGGGTCGTCTGCTATCCCTGTGCTGACTGACAGGTTCAGTGATCTGTCAGGTTGGCACGTGTCAGATGTCCATTCTGAAGCAACAAAAGGCATCCTGACAGTCTCTCCAGGTGGCTCAGGCGGTGCAGAGCAGTGGTGATGGCATTTGGTGATAAGCCAACAAGTTACTGCCGCCGGTCTGTGGCCAGTGATGCAACTCAGTCCCTTTTGGAGACAGAGATGATGGTGTGAACTGTTTTAGGGCCCCACCCAGGAACCCTGAACGGCGTTCTGCACAGACCTTGAGCGCTTTGCTCTGTATTCATGTGTCTCTGTGTGTTTACAGCCTTCAGCGCCTCTCTCAACTGATGTTACTTTAAAGCTGCATCATTGGATCAGAGGGGCAGAGTGGGAACAACAATCTACTAATGCTGAGCTCCAAAGTGTTTCTGTATTCCAGGCTGCTGGAGACAGGGTGGAGCAACAGCATAGCACTCATGTAGGGGGATCTGCAATGATATTTGAATAAAAATCTTTGTACTGAATGACAGAGTACTGGATGACAGCATCTGTATACCAATGTCATTATACACTGAATCATGTTGTCTACATGGTATGTTTGACCTGTGAGAGGTTAAAGATCTCACACTGGATTTATCAGTTCTACAGATATGTGATACATGGATAAAAAACAAATCATGACACTACAATATGCCAAAAACACTCAAAAACTGTTCCTTCTGAGTTCCAATACTTGATGGATACATTTTTAAAAATAGCTCAAAAGCACCCTGCTGAGGAAAGAACTAGAAACGATAGTGAAAGTTGAGTTCCAGGCAAGGAAATTGAAAGTAAGTCTTTTTTTTATATCCTGGATCAAAATTGTGTGGTTTTCTCATGGAGATTCCAGCTTCCCCCCGAGTTTTCTGCACACAGAAATCACTAAATCACCTCTTGAAGAGCAGAAACCTCCCTTTTCGATCTGGTTTGGCGTCTACGTCGTCTTCACTCTGGCCTCCCTCTTCCACTTCACCCCCCAGGTCAGATATCTCAGTGGGTTCTCCAGCCATCTGCATCGATTAGCGCATATTATACCAATATAATATCATGCATATTATATAATACGTACGCTTCTACTATTGCTCGTCGTAAACCACTTCAGGGCGTTGCAGGTTGATGACATCAGCACCAACAGAATAATTTACTTTTAAAATATCTTCGGCTCATATTGGAGAAGTCAGCAAAAGTTTCGACTTACCGTTCTACGTTATTCCGAGGCAGTTTTATTGTACATACGTATTTGTGTTTGTATTCTTGTTCTTGTTCTTGTCTGAAGTTGAACGCAGTTTCCGTATTAAACCTGGAATGATAAGAGTTCGCTCTGCTCGGGTACGGGCGGTGCGACATGACGTCAGAGCTTTGCGTCAGCCAGGTCTGCCCTGTGATTGGACAGGAGCCGGACAGGAAACGTAAACAAATCTACCTCTTAGGCGTGAATAGCGGCAGTTAAAACTCGAGAGAAAACCTTAAATGCGGACCTGATATCGCCTCTTTTAAGGGATGAATGCCTAAAAGCCTGCACAGCCTCAACAATAACAAATGAACTCATTTAATAAATATGATAGAACATCCTGGTATATATTTATTTACCTGCATGTCAGTCTGGGGCCAGTATGGATTCAAAATGGGCTACAATGGTGTGAGTGTGTGTTCAGTCAGCTTTAACAACACACAGCTGATTAAAGGGTCTAAGTGAATGGCCATGGGTTTCACAGAACTAAAGCTGCCCTACATGTTTAAGGTATCACCTTTTAAGTTTGCTAGTACTGTATAAATAAAATGTATGAGATGACAAAAGATATGCTATGTATTCCTGACTGAACACATTCATTGACCAGAGCTCATGGATAATAGAAGTTTTATGTTCAGCTGTGGACATGAAGAGGAGTCATGACTGATAGATGTTGTCACAGTATAGAGGTGATAAGTTCTATGCTATAATTGGCCCCTTGTTAAATACAAGTGCACTGTTGGTGCAGAAATTCAACTTCTTCTCAACAGTGACTAATCTTTCTATATTTGCCATGTGTCCAGATCCTGACAGTTGAACTCTCTGCTGTTAGCGCAGTAGATTATGGAGCTAAGTAAAACTATTACACAATGCATTAGTGTCACCACTCCAGTCAGGAGGATTATTCATATACCCTGACATCTGAAAACCCCCCCTCCTTCTGTCTTTGTCATCCTACAGACAGACAGCTGGCCTCAGCCAGTCCTCTGGAGAGGGGCTGGACCATCCTGGGACCTGGTCATGTAAAAGAGACTTGAGAGAGTTTGGCAGACCCAGAGCTAAGTTTACCACCAGATGCACCCTTTTCACCGTCTAGGAGCCACCGCAGGTCCCCTGAGCTGAACTGTGAACTCCTGCCTCACTCGCTTTATCAGTATTTTCCATTTTTTGATATTTTTGGGAGGAAAGGACAAGCGTTCGCCATGCAGTCCTGCGCCAGGTGTGGGTTTGTGGTCTACCCGGCAGAGAAGATCAACTGCATTGACCAGGTAAATCCCACTGGGAATTTAAGCAACTATTCCAAATATTTGAAGAACTGCAAAAAAGGCTTTATTTAAGGAAGTTTGTCAATTAAAGTTTCAGATGATCTAAAACTCATCCTCAATCAAACAGGAGTGTCCGGAGACACTGTAATTAATAAGGACAATGTTTATGTTTCTATGGATTTACAACATCTGACTTTAATCTGACTTTCACATTTAATTCACAAGAAGAACAGCTATAGAAATTATACTGCTCTTGTATCCAATGGTAAAGAGCCGACCACCCCAAAGATAAAGATCCTGAACACGTTTCCCCTCGTTGACTGTCAGCCTGTGAAATCACAATTAAATTCTCATCTTTTTCCCCTCTGTCAGAACTGGCATAAAGCGTGTTTTCACTGTGACATCTGCAAGATGGTGCTCACCGCCAACAACTTTGTCAGCCACAAGAAGAGGCCATACTGCTCCGTGTAAGTAGTCAGCAGCGCTCCAGGGCTTCATCTCTTCACCTGCCATTTCAAATAGGATGTCTTTTGTTTTTTGTTTTTTTAAAAAGAGCTTTAAATTGAATGTTTTGACCCTCCAGACACAATCCCCGAAACAACACGTTCACGAGCGTCTATGAGGCACCCATCAACATCAACGCCAAGAAGCAAAGCGCAGCGAGCAGCGAGGTGAGGTGATGGCGTAGCAGCTGATATATTTATACCCCGACTGAATTAATAATAGAAGTGGATGCATGCGGCCAAACCGAACTTAAACTTAGTTGAATCATCAGCAGCAACCAAATTCTCACATTTGGTGTTAATGTGCTCTGACCCGGATCTGCTGAGCTATAAATGGAGGCAGACAAGTTTGTTACCGTCTGATCAAGTAAGAGGTGCCATTCCATGTTTTAATGGAGAGGGAGAAAGGGCAGATGACTGCCCTGAGTCCACGGTGACGGCAGTGGGGAGGAATGGAGGGCACTGCTGGGGGTTATTTCTGTTCATGAGGCAAGCGAGACTGCCCCCCTCCTCCCCATAGCCCACTTTTATGTACGTCTAAAATTATACGTCAGGAGAAAAACAGCCCCACATCCTTTCCTCTCCTCTTGCCCAGCCACCTGTTTCTGTCTGTTTGTCCCTGTGCATGTACGTCTGTCTGCGCCCGTCTGCCTCTACAAACTAATGCAAACTCATGCAATGGTCTTATGCTTATATTAGCAGCAGCTAATAGTAGCAAGCTAATCAGCTGCTGCTATTTAGAAACGTTGGATTCAGTTGCCAGTAATGTTTCTCACATCTCCCAGAGCTTTTCTAAAATTAGTTTTGATTACTATTTGCAGACATTCCAGTATTTGATTACTCAGCACTCTTCTGGATCTTGGTAGGCTGAGAACTCAAACATTATCCTCCAGCTTTATCATAGAAGAATGATGGTTTATTTCTGGGTTTTAGCTGCCAAAGAGGGGACTTTAGTAGTGTGTGTAGTGTGCACTGCAGTGGTTCGGTGCAGGCTTTGGCTTAATGCTTATCGCTTATGTGCACTTGTAGCTGAAGTATCGTGAGGATGGCAAGCGCTTTTTGTCCACCTTTCACTATGACATGAGGTCCATGGAGCTGGAGAAGGCTCGCCTAGCCAATCAGCTGGCCGGCCAGGTGAGCTCCCCGTAGAGCAACTGGCCCCTGTGATCATTTAGGAAGAATCCCAGCGCAAATTCTGATCTTTATGAGAATTAATTTGGCATTTCTGTAAGCTTGATTTACACTGCAAGTGGGAACATTGTTCAGACAAGTCCTAACTGTCCAAACAGGCGTTCCAGTCTCAGTCAGAGTTTTCCCAGCAGCAGATGTGGTACTCAGGCACGGTGACCAACCAGAAGATAGTGACAACCTCGCAGTCCGAAAATACCATCAGCGACGTGAGTTTCCTTAGATTATTGTAGCATCAATACGGGATCTTTGCATCTTTAAGACTGATTGGCTTCTATTCAGCAGTACACAGCAGAGTATGAGCAGTCCAGAGGAAAAGGCAGCTTCCCCGCCATGATCACACCAGGTTACCAGACTGCAAAACAAGCCAGTGCTTTGGCCAGTAATGTACGCTGGCCTCTCACCTCTGCACCATTGAATGAGGAATTCCTTCAGGTAGATGTTTGCATGTATTTGTTATGGCTCACGGCAGCATCCGTTCTTCTCCTCAGCTGGAATACAAAAAAGGACACGAGGAGAGAATTTCCAAGTACACCGCCTTCGTTGACCCGCCAGAGGTGCTGCTGGCCAAGAAACAAGGACAGATTGTTAGCGATGTAAGCTCCATAGAACAGATTTCAAAATAGAGATCTCTCAACAGCTGGATCAGGGTCTTTTTCTCGCTGCAGTACGCCTACACGGAAGAATATGGGCATCAGCGAGGTAAAGGCAGTTTTCCTGCACATCTCACACCTGGATACAAGATGTCGAAGAAGGCCAGCGAGCAGGCCAGTGATGTGAGTCGGCACGCTACCCAGCTTTGCAGACTCCGTTCTAACCCCTGCTAATGAGTCTTGTGCCACCAACAGATCAAGTATAGACAGATGTACGAGCAGGAGATCAAAGGCAAAGCCAGCACCGAAGCAGCCATGGCCGAAGCCGTCCACGCCAGAGAAAACGGAGAGAACTTCAGTCAGGTCAGGAATGTTCTGCACTTTCAGTGCGAGAGTCTTAGGAGCTGGGGAAGGGGGGGCTTTGGAGGAAGATGCTTCTGTATCCATGCATTTGTTGTTTTTGGTTTTAAGTTCCCATAATGAAAAACAAGTTTATGTTTCCATAAAATGAATTAGAATAGAACTCCTTCAATTGAGTAACTTTAGTTTGTAGTGCAGGAAAATTAAGTACAAATCAACCATTTAAAAAGATCAGCTAAAGTCTCTGAATGTATGTTGTTAAATTTGTATTTTTCTTTTCAGTAACTGCACAATAGCTATTAAGACATGTTATTGATCTAATTAGATTACTGAATTTATCCTTCATATGCGTTGCTGTATAAAGGACTTATTTTAATCATTTCCTGCAGATTGCCTATACGGAAGAGTTTGAGCATCAGCGGGGCAAAGGCAGCTTCCCAGCAATGATCACTCCTGGTTATTATCTTGCAAAGAAGGCTCAGGAAAACGCCAGCGATGTGAGTATCAACACAGGCCGGCGATCTTGAGCTTAATGAAATGCAATCGTGAGGTTGATCTGAATTTTTGGGGGGTAAAAAAGGACCAACCTGGTCCCAGCCGTGCCATCAGCTGCTGGCAACACAGAAAATGATTTAAGCTCCAAACTAATATCCCTTTACAGCTAAAATACAAGAAAGACTTGAACAAGATGAAGGGGACCTCGCACTTCCACAGCCTGACTTCTGAGGACAACCTGACTTTGAAGAACGCCCGAAAAATCAACAAGATTGTCAGTGAGGTCAGCTTTCTCTTCCCTGTCGTTGTGTAACAATGTCTCTAAAGCCAGACAGACAGAGTATTCCCACAGGCATGTTGCTGCCCAGTGTGTGTGTGTTTAAAATCCAAATATCAGGGATACCGTGTCAGTTTCCAATAGACATGACACCACCCAACGTGCATTTTTGCCACCTCTGACATGCCTGCCCAGCGCGGTAACAGATTACGTCCAAGGTCAAACAGCATCACGTCCAACTAATGTTACCTCAATCACTATTCTTAGCTGGGACGTATATATATTAGCCATTAGCGTCTCCTGTAAAGCTCCTGGAGAAGGCATTCTGTCATTTCCCTCTCTGTGAGCAATGTTTCTGACTTATTTCAAAGGTGACACATGTGAGACTTTGTGGAATTTAAATTCCAGTCATTGCTAAGATGAGAGCGTTACAAGGAGGACCAGGGGGCTTTGCCAACAACCTGTTGTAACAGTGCTTCCCTGCAGGTGGAGTATAGGAAGGATCTGGAGAACAGTAAAGGTCACAGCATCAATTTCTGCGAGACGCCGCAGTTTCAAAACGCCGCCAAAGTCGGCAGGTTCGCCAGCGATGTGAGTGAAAAATCTGCCGAGTCATAAAATCCAAAGCTGCTGCTCTGCACGCTGATCAGTCTCCACCTCTCTGCATTTGGAAAAGATCAAATACAAGGAGAAGCACAACAGCAACCTGAAGGGCCACTATGAGGGCATCGATAGGAGGACCATGCACGCCATGAAGGCCAGGAAGCTGGCTAGTGATGTAAGCTAAACCCAAGTGCAGACAGGACACCTCACATGAGTTAGCATTATATTAAAGCTGCTGTCAAATAAAGAGACAAATGAGTGTCATTATATTTGACTTAAAGCTGACAAGAACTGAAGTATAAATGTAAATCTTGAGACTGATTAAAGTCTTTGTGTGAATTTCAGATTGCATATAAACAAGGCTGTGAGCAGGAGCAGGGGGAGTACAACTACCCGGCCACCCAGACCCCCGGATACCAGAGCCAGAGAAAACTGGACCCGCTGAAAGATGTGAGTTACAGAGTCATTGTGTGTGCAAGTTGCTTTTTGATCAATAGTAAGTTGCATTAATTCCTCTTATTATTGTTTTTAACTACTGTAGAAGAATTACAGGCAACACATTGACCAAGTGAAGTACAGCCCGGTGACAGACACCCCTGAGATTGTTCTGGCAAAGAAAAATGCTCAGCTGGTCAGCAAGGTAAAGGGACAACCAGCCACGATCACACCGGCTCCTTTAGCCTCTGACTCCACATTCTGTCTGTTTCAGCTCAACTACACAGCTGACTATGAAAAGAACAAACATCAGTACACGCTGTCCAAGGACCTGCCCCAAATCAAGACCGCCAAGGCCAACGCAGCCTTGTGCAGCGATGTAAGTTGACACGTATGTGCAGGCGCACTTGGATTATCCTTCAGAGTCCCCTTCTTCAACTGAACACTTCCCTATAGATTAAATATAAGGAAGAGTGGGAGAAAAGCAAGTCCAAGGCCTGCGATATTAGCGTGGACGACCTGAGCGTCAGAGCCGCTAAAGCATCCCGGGACCTCGCCAGCGATGTAAGTCGACACACACTCATCTCAAACTCATTTGAAGAGTGTACTAACATCTAATCTAATCTAATCATCATATTTCTTGACTACTTATGCTTAATTTTGATGTAAATATATTTTCATCGTAAATTTGGTGGCAGTATTACAAATATGGACATTTTGTAGTTTACAATAACTTTAGAATAATTATTGAATAGTTGAGTAAGAGGTGACATTTATAAATATTAATACAAATCCACTTTGTTCATAAAATTAAAAGTGGAATTTAGAAATCCTAAAAGTTTTGCAATCCTCCAAATATTACACACTGAACCTTTAAGCATCAACTTCAGTGTGGTAAATGTAATCTAATCATAATAACGAAAGTATAAAAGTCGGTCTGTCAGTATAGTTACTGTACAGATTACTTAGTTTTTCAGAAGCACATGTGAAAAAATGACTTCTTTTATAGCTACTCAGGTCAGTCAGTGAGTCACTAAACTGGTCCAGAATTTAATTTGTGATATGACATCACATTTGTATGTATACAATGGTGAGATGACTTTAGAGTGAGACAGAAAATGAAATGGACAGATGGCTTGTGGATTCAAAGGAAGGCCTTTGGCTTGGGCTGCAGAAGATATGGGAGAACGTTACTGTTGAAGCTTTCAGGAAATACTATATTGACTGAGGCGCTGCTGCCAAAGGTGGACACGCAAGATATTCAAAAACATATTTAGTTCAGAGAAATCGTCTGCATATTTCCAGGAAATCTTTAGGGTAAAATAAAGAGCTCTATTCTCAGATGTTGTACACACTTTGACCACCACAGTATGTGAAACTTTCATTTACGATTCAGCTGACTATGGAATTGAATAAAACATTATTTTCCCAGATCAAATATAAGGGGAACTTCATGAAGGAAAAGGAGATGGCAGTGGGGCTCAACATGAGTGATTCCAAGACTCTGCACTCTCTCCAAGTGGGCAAGATGAGCAGTGATGTAAGCAGAAGCTCAGCAATTACAGGCAATAAAAAGAGAAACACGATGGCCTCATTTTTCAATTCTCACCACTAAAGATTGAATACAAGAAAGGCTCTAAAGAGAACCAGGCCAACTTCAGCCTTCCTCTGGACATGGTCAACCTGAGCCATGCCAAAAAGGCCCAGGCTCTGGCGAGTGACCTGGAGTACCGTACCAAGCTGCACGACTACACCGTCATGGCCGATGACATCAAGGTCCAGCAGGCCAAAAAGGCTTATTCCCTGCAAAGCGAGGTGAGACATCACGTAAGGACGTCTGTCCCGTCGCTGGCGCAGAGCCACGAAACTGAGCTTTGTCTGATGTTCCCTGCAGAACCTTTATCGCTCGGACCTCAACTGGATGAAGGGAGTGGGCTGGGAGGTCGAAGGCTGTTTGAACATCACCCAGGCCAAAAAAGCTGGAGAGCTGCTGAGTGATGTCAGTAAAGCCTCGTGTTGGTGCGTCTGATCTTCCAAAACCTGTTTGCATCAAACCTGTTTCCTCTTTGGCCTCAGACTAAGTACCGTCAGAAAGCAGACAGCATCGGGTTCACCCAGGTGGCTGATGACCTGGCCACCCAGCACGCCAAAAAGAGCCAGGAGCTGCAGAGCGACGTAAGCCTTTCCACTCTAATCATCCGTGCGTCCCCGGGGGTGAGTCTTCTCATACGACTGACTGTCATTTCCAGCTGGCGTACAAAGCAAACATCGAGCAGACGCTCCACCAGTACACCATGACGAAGGACGAGCCCCTTTTCAGACAAGCGAAGGCCAACGCCGACCTCCTCAGCGCGGTGAGTTCAGGGGATCAAATCCCAGTAGGAATAATGATCCCCCCCGACACGAAGACGCCTCAGTACGTGCAAATCCGTTGAGGTAGTTAACTTGTTGTTGTTATTGTTGTTATTGTTACAATATAAAGAGAGCTTTCACCTCTCTTTTCCCTAAAAACATGAATAACATAAATGGGAACAAACTGATTTGGGCTCAGTGTTTACAAGATATAACAGTCAACAGAGTGGTTATTAACACTAACTAATCATCAGGGAGGTCATTTTGTGCTTCTATGCAGTAAGTCATGTGACTCAGATACCTTCGACAGCTATAGGACGATTAATTAGTCTTCATATTCCAAACCAAACACTGAATGAAATCCATGTGATTTCATTTCCTTTCTTAGAAAGTGTACAAGAGCAACTGGGAGAAGCAGAAGCAGAGGGACAAGGGCTTCGAGCTCCGTTTGGACTCGCTCTCTATCCTCACCGCTAAAGCCAAGAGAGACCTCGCAAGTGATGTGAGTCAGACTGTAAACGGGCCGTGGTCAGAGGTGGCAAACCTGGAGACGCCTTGGCCTTGGTGCTAACATGCTGCCCCCCCCCCGCAGGTCAAATACAGGGAAGAGTATGAGAGAAACAAAGGCAAGGTGATCAGCATCAAATCGGTGAGCGACGACTCTCAGATGGCTCATTCTGCTCTGGCCACTAAAATCCAGAGTGACCGCCACTACAAGAAGGAATACGAGGACACCAAGACCAAGTACAGGTGAGGAAACATCTGGATTCTCTTCGAAGCAGAACCGGGGCTGAACAGCAATCTGGCGGCAGACGATTAACTCCTCACAAATGTGAGCCGCTGTATAATATGAGTTGTGTCCCCAGTGTTGACCTGGACATGCTGCACATCAGCCATGCCAAGAAAGCTCAAGACCTGGCGACAGAGACAACTTACAGGACCGTCCTGCACGAATATACAAGTCTGCCCACAGACATGAACGTTTCCTGGGCTAAGAAGGCCTACGGGCTGCAGAGTGACGTGAGTCTCCCCACTGGGCTTCAATACAAATGCCTTTATGTCAAAAGGAAAATTTCCGTTTGACTCTGCCGGCATCTCTTCGTAGAAACAATACAAGTCCGATCTGAACTGGATGAAGGGCGTCGGATGGGAAGTTTCCGAATCCCTGGACGTCCAGCAGGCAAGAAAGGCCGGAGAGCTCATCAGCGAGGTAGGCAAAGCACTCGACAACCCCACTGAGGTGATATCAGTATATATTGATAACACATCAGCACAAGAAAGCCGGTGCTGTGTGAGCTGGAGGGTCATCTGTTGGTTTACAGGTGAGGTCAGACTGTAACAATTACTGCTTATGGTTCAGCTCCTCTAAATACAGCTCATTCTCTTCATTATTTGTCCATTATTATTTCCCAGTAGTTATATGCAGGTATTACGTGTGCGCATTAATGCAGATATATCACCTAACTGTGCATGTGATGCATCTAGAGCAGCTTCTATTCACACCTGTTGATACCAGCCATGTATTTTAAAGCTCATTGGTGTCTCGGTTACCAATTTTAGACCCTCCGATCAGTGACTGTCCACAATTAGAGCAGAGAACTAAATATTTCTGTTTGCATGTAGACAAAGTACCGGCAGAATGTGAGTGACCTGAAGTTCACCAGTGTGGAAGACACTCCAGAGATGGTCCAGGCCAAAGTCAGCAACAAACTGGCCACAGATGTGAGTGTGTCGTTCGTGAAAGAACCAACAATGAAGGGATGGATTTGAAAAAAGCAAGGCTGCCTGCCGCTCATCCCGCGGATGCTCGTGTTATCGCTCTACAGAGGCTGTACAGGGAGAAAGGAGAAAACGAGAAGCACAGCTACACGCTGAGCGGAGATCTGCCCGAGATGGTTCAGGCCAAGCTGAACGCCAGAAACCTGAGCGAGGTAAAAGGCGTCTCACTCTCGCCCTCACTCCGTCTGCAACGTGTTTCCTGCATCCGACCCATTTCCTACATCTGCTCATGGACATTTTTAGAGCACATACAAGGAATCCTGGATGAAGATCCGTGACGGCGGTTACAAGCTGCGCCTGGACGCCATTCCTTTCCAGTCGGCCAAATCCTGCTCAGAGATTCTCAGTGATGTGAGTGTCCAGTTGGTTGACCTTCTGCCTGACTGAAAGTGCTCTACAAGTAAAAGTTCTGTATTTATCCAGACATGAAACACATGATGGAAATAATCGTACTTTTAAAATTTATGGTAACAATATTATAACAGTTGTACGATGCTAACGCTACGCTAATGCAACATACTCCTAAGGTAAAGTAGTCATGTAGCAACATTTGTGTAACCTTTCAGCAACGTTCTCTCATGGTTCCCTTTCCAACTTGCTATTTCAGCAAAAATACAGAGCAGAATTTGAGAAGAACAAAGGGAAGATGATCGGACTGAAGGGACTCCAGGATGACATCAACATCGCTCACTCTGTCTACGCCACAAAGCTCCAAAGCGACGTGAGGCCTCGGTCAATAACAATAATAAGAACATTGGCTGTATAACATAAAACTAATTTCCACTCCTATGTCCTTTCGTCTGACTCCAGATTAAGTATAAGGAGAACTCGGCGAAGGACCTCTCCAAGTATCGTCTTTCCATGGACATGATGGAGGTCGCCCACGCTAAAAAGGCCCAGTCGCTGGTCAGCGATCAGGACTACAGGCTCATGCTGCATCAGTACACCGCTCTGCCTGACGACATGAAGGTGCAGGCAGCTAAGAGGGCGTATGCCCTGCAGAGTGAGGTGAGACAGATGGCTGCAGGCTGCTTCTATCTGGCCCCTGCACAGTTGATTGGACTACAGCGCACTTAGCATAAGCACCTTGTTGCTCGGATGAGCCGCATCTTGACTTTCATGGGTGTGTTTGCTGCAGAACATTTATCGCTCTGACCTGAACTACCTGCGTGGAGCAGCCTGGATCGCCACAGGAGCTCTGCAGATTGAAGGCTCTAAGAGGGCCACCCACCTCATCAGTGATGTATGACCACCTTGAATGTTTCGTGATAAACCACAAGTTCCCATTTAGATTAGAATACGATTTTCTAAGTTGATCTTTGCTTTTTTTTTTTCTTCAGAAAAAGTACCGGCAGCAGCCGTCCACCTTCAAGCACACGTCTGTCACCGACTCTCCGGACATCGTTCACGCCAAACTCAGCGGGCAGCTCACCAATGAAGTGAGACGACGTGCTAACCCCCTTTTCATACAACTCGCTCAGACTTCACATGTACGTGTTCTGTCCTCCAGCGTTTGTACAAAGAAAAAGGGGTGAATGACCAACACAGTTACACTATAACAACCGAGAGGCCTGAGATTACACAAGCAAAGGTTAACGCAGCCAACTTCAGTGAGGTAATGACCAACAAACTCCCCTCTTTACTTGGACTAAATGTACCCTGCCTTTTCTCATATGCTGTTATTATAAGGTGAATGATCTTGGATTCTCTGATACAGGTGAAATACAGAGAGTCCTGGCACACTCTGAGGGCTCAGGGCTACAAGCTCACCATGCAGGACATCCCCTTCCAGGCTGCTAAGAGCTCCACGGGCATCGCCAGTGATGTAAATTCATGTTGTTATTATTAGCTAAAATATATCTGTTTGGGGTAAAATGGTGTTTCTCAGCATTGTGTTCATACAGTAAACTGTAGCTTTGTTTCCTTTTGCAGTACAACTACAAGTACAACCACCTGCAGGATAAAGGAAAGCACATCGGCGTCAGAAATGTTTCCGATGACCCGCGTCTCCTGCACTGCCTCCACGCCGGCCGACTGGCCAGCGACCAGGAGTACAGGAAGGACGCCCTGATGGCCAGTGGCCAGTACCACCTCACCCCAGAGATGATACATCTGGTCACGGCCAAGAACGCGCAGGCCCTCGCCAGCGAGCAGGACTACAGGAAGAAACTGCACGAGTACACGGCGCTTCCCGATGATATGAAGGTCAGATGGGCCAAAGAGGCCTACAACCTGCAGAGTGAGGTGAGACACACACACACACACACACGCACACACACACACACGCACACACACACACACACACACACACACACACACACACACACACATTCTGATCTCTCTGAACTCAGGTGACCACTTCAATGCTTTTTTTTACTAGAAACTCTACAAATCAGACCTGAGCTTCATGAAGGGAGTGGCCTGGGATGGCGTGGGCGCACCTCAGCTGGAGTCAGCTAAAAAAGCCACCGAGCTCATCAGCGAGGTAAGTAAATGCAAAACCATCCGAGAGTCAGGACCTCCAATAAATGAAGCATTTCCAAAAGGTTACATTTGGATTTTTGCAGAAATTCTCATATAATTGTTGTTGTTGTTGTTGTTGTTGTTCTGCACTTGTGTTTATATTTGAGTCTATGCAATCTTTCATGGGGAGTGTGTAACTGCAACACTCTTGTGATGAAGTTGCTCTAATACAAGTCCACTCAGTGAAACATGTGCGTTCTTCCTTCCTGTAGAAAAAGTATCGGCAGCAGCCCGACAGCCTAAAGTTTACCTCAGTGACGGACTCCCCGGATATTGTGCACGCCAAGGCGAGTTATCAGCAGTGCAGTGAGGTGAGAGGAAAGACATCAAGTCCTTTATGATCAGTCCTTCACAAAGCTGTCTGGGGTGCGTTTGTGTTGTTCCTGACCATGTTCCTGCCCTACCGCTGCAGCGGCTGTACAAATCCGGACAGAACGACGACATGCACAAATACACTTTACATCCAGATGACCCAGACTTTGTCCGAGCCAAGGTCAACGCCCAGCAGATAAGCGATGTAGGACAGCTTCCCTCAAGCAAAATTCTGTTTCAAATGAATGCCAAACTATATTAAAGGGCTAACCATTTTTTTTATTGTTTCCCCTGAAGAAAGTTTACAAGGCATCTGGGGAGCAAGTCAGGACGGCAGGTTATGATCTGCGGCTGGATGCTATTCCCTTCCAGACTGCCAAGGCCTCCAGAGAAATCGCCAGTGATGTAAGTTTAGTCTTTCAGTTATCAATCTGTAAAAGCATTTTTAATCAAATATACTGTTGATATTGTTTATTGTTTGACAGAAAGGCTCAGGTATATTGTTTTATGCCACATATTTTAATAATTTGCAGCTCAACTACAAAGAGTCCCACCTGAAGGAGAGGGGCCAACAGGTGGGGCTCCGCTGTGTGGAGGATGACCCCAAGATGGTGCACTCCCTGGCAGCCAGCAAACTGCAAAGCAACCTGGAGTACAAACGCCAGTCCAAGGAGGACCGGGCCCACTACAAAATCCACGCAGACCAGCCCGAGTTCCTGCAGGCGAAAAAGAGTCAGGCTCAAACTAGTGACATCACCTACCGCAACAGGCTCCACGACTACACCTGTGACCCCGAGCAGCTCAACATCAAGCACGCCAAGAAGGCCTACAAGCTACAGAGTGATGTAAGTGGCACATAGGCTTGAAATAAAGAAGAAGAAAAGGTCCTTTTTAGTGTTTTTTGCACCAGCAAAATATTAAAATGCCTGAAATGCCTGAAATGCCTGTATCTGTAAGAGATGATGCAGCTTGTATAAAAGCTGCCGAAGGCTACGAGTAAATTTATCGCATCATGTGTCACAGGTGAACTACAAATCGGACCTGAATTGGATCAAAGGAGTGGGCTGGACCCCTCCTGGTTCCCACAAGGCCGAACTTGCCCGCCGGGCTGCAGAGTTGGGGCTCGCCGAGGGAGTCAGCGCCGATGAAGCCATCGCGAGATATCAGCAGATGATGATGGTAAGGAAATGTAGCTGCCTGTTTCAAAAATGATGATTCTAACGGTGCGCACGTCCTTTCAGCTGCACTATCAGCAGCAGATGGAGCAGCAGCAGATGTCGGAGCAGGCAGAGACCACTGAGCACCTTCAACCAGGTGTCAACATGGATGCTATGGAGGTGCTTCAGGTCAAGAGGAATAAGACCATCCAGAGGGTGCAGAAAACGTCCACGTCCGCAACTTCCTTCAAGTCAATGGAGAAGAAATCCAGCACGTCTTCATCGTTTGCCGTGCAGAACACCATCAACACGTCCATGTCCAGTAAACCTGCTGCCATAGAGGATGAGTAGATCAGAGACAAGACTTTAAGAGAGTGTGGACTTCTGCCTCCGAGTGGAGGATTTTGCCCGTAGTGTCTGTGTTGAGGAAGTGTGTGTAGCTATGAGATGCCACATCTGTGACCAGTGTGTCACGCTGAGCTACTGTAGGCGCAACAGTGAATTGCAAGTTAAAGCAGGATTTAGCAGGTTGATCAGGCCAGAACTTGTTCAGATGTTAAGATTGTGAACATACTTTATGTGGAAAGCAGCAATATTCGGGATGACTCTTAAACTGACTCAAACAGAGGTATTTAAAACGTTTTAATGAAACTGTGTCAGCGTTTATAAGGTCCCTGAAATCTGCATGTTGCTTGAGGACAGAAGACAGAAATGTTTGACAGGACGTTTGCATTTTCTTACTTCATTCAAGTGTGTTTACAGGATGTGAAGCTAAATGAGAGATTGAAACTCTCTACAAAGCATTTCATACAGTTTTTTTAATGTTACCGGAAGACGCGACCGTGACGCTGCGATGCAGACGCACAGGGTCACACTGAGGTGCACTGTGAGCTAGTCTCAGTAGGAAGGCAGCAGAAGACCCTGAAATGATGATACTTTAAATTTGACTGGCAGGTTCAGCTTTGTGACTTCGTTTCACCGCCTTCGCATTTACCGATGGAATAAACTTCTATTTTTCAAGGCAAATCGTGCATCCTTCAGCTCAAAGTGTTCAGTTCATCTTGTTCCTGATCCAGCTGTTAAAGTTGTGGACGTTGGCGTAGACCCCAGGTTTGTTCCTCTGCCCGCAGCCGTCTCCCCAGCTCACCACACCGGTGATGTAGTGAGTTCCGTTTTTCTCGCACACCAGGGGTCCTCCTGAGTCGCCCTGCAGAGAGAGACAAACACTATTATAAACACCGTTTGCAAAAGGCTGCTCAACCTCTAACTGTGCTTTCAAAACAAGCACCTGGCAGGAGTCAACGCCCCCCTGAAGAGTCCCCGCGCAGAACATGCTGCTGTCCAAAACGTCCCCATAGACGTGAGGGGCTTTGCAGCGGTCCTCAGAGATGAGGAAAACACGAGCATTCAACAGTTGGCTGCTGTATGCCTCTGAAACATGAGGAGGGCAAAAGACAGAAATATTCTGAGGAGAGTTGTTCCGTCATCGTATAAAATCTGTTCAAACTTGAGGATATTTTGGAGGGGGGGGCATTACTGGTTTCAGTGGCTCCCCATCCGGAGATCACGCATTCTTTTCCAGCTGGGAACATTTGCTCTGGCAGACACACGGCCCTCACGTAGCGGGTTTCCTTTGCACAGTAGGGGGCGTCCGTCACTTTAAGCTCCATCAGAGCTGCGTGAAAGACGGCGTGCACAGTGAGAAACAGCTGGATTCAAAGAGTTTTAAAAGAGATTAAAACATAATATGGTATCGGTAAAGTTTAAGTCAAAAAGGATCATCTATAAATAGTATCAAACCAATGTCGTTGTAAACGGCAACGCCGGCGTCCCTGTAGTTCTCGTGGACAATTGTTCTGATTACTGGGATGGTCTGGTCCATGTCTTCCTGTTTGTTAATATTCACTCCTCCCAGCACAACTTGGAATTCCTCATTAGTTCCACTGGAGGAGCAGAAAAGAAATGAGTTACATTTGATTTTGATGCCACCGAAAACCTTTAGAATCACCTACATGCAGTGGGCAGCAGTGAGGACCCAGCAGGAGGAGAGGAGGACACCACCGCATGTGTGGCCATATGGGATGGAGGTGCGTTTGGGCCGGACCTGGACTGAGACCTGCCAGGGGTGGGCACCGTGGAAGGACTTGGTGCCGCCAAAGATCCTGCTCGTGCGAGAAGGTTGAGCTATTCCACACTGAGAGAATGCAGCAGATCCAGGAACTGGTGGGACCACTGGAGGAGCTGGAGTTACTGGGACTGAAGAGCAGCAGGCAAACATTAAGCATATTGTGTGTGTGTGTGTGTGTGTGTGTGTGTGTGTGTGTGTGTGTGTGTGTGTGTGTGTGAGACCTTGAGAGCAATTCTGGACTTTGCAGTAGTCCCACTCGAGTCTGTTTTGTTGTTTATAGTAACACCATGGTTTTTCATCCTCATCTGGATTTCTGAAGTGAAGAAAATGATGAATCAAGAAGAAAGGCTTCCCGCAGCGATGCTTAATCATTACAAGGGTTCATTAGTTTTGTATCTGCGTGCAGGTTGAAACACTTGTGTACTACAACTATATTTTGGTAACAATCAAGGTCAGTCAGAGATAAGAATTCAGACAAATCAATTTGATTGTTTAGCAAGCTGAGAGACAACTTAAGTAAAAACCAAAGGCCACTTAAGAATCCATGAGCCATATGTACATATATTATCTGCAAATGTCTTGTAAGTCATCAAAAATAATTACACATGACTCTTTGTTCATTTTGAATCTTAAAAACCTCAATAAAACCTTCAGTTAAAGGTCGAGCTACAAATACACTTCCTGATTGGAAATGACTGTGGGTGCTATTGTGGAAAAATGAGTTTTAACAGATGAACGGGGCCTCTTGCTGGAGGGCCCCTGGAATAAGCTGCAGCCCAAAGATTCTGTTGAAAACTGAAACATCACAATATGTGAATATACCTGCAGTGGTTATCCTCCAGTCCGTTAAAGTCTGGGTACAGGATGAAAGGATCCTCCCCGTTTGTCAAAATAAAGTAGGAATTCCAGTTCAGACACTCGTTCCCGTTCTCTGTCGTGCTGACAGCACCCCTGTATGTCTCCCCGTTTCCCAAGTAACAGTCAGTGGAAGCTATGGGGGAGGAATTCGAGAAGAGTGGAACAGCGGGGGGATTATTTCAACATTTGAAATGACTGGTGAATGTGATCAGTGTGTGAGTGATGGCTGACCAGTCTCACAGAACTTCCCAGTGTACCCTTCAGGACAAGCGCATTGGAAACGGCGGTCCCCTTTGATGCAGGAGGCCCCGTTTTTGCAAGGATTTGGCTCGCAGGGCGACGCTGGCACTGACAAAAACTGCTGCTGACTCACGTGTCATGCAGTTGGGTCCTTGAAAGGGGGGTTTGCACTTGCACTCATAGTAGGGCTGTTTTTTCAGGTTGACCACGCAGTCGCCGTAGCCACACCTAACATTCTCGCAGAGGTTTTTGACTGGAAATACATCAGATCCATCAAAGGAGGAACACCTTTCACCCATCAAACCTTTCTGTGGATTTCCTGACCTTTCTGACACCTTTTGCCACCGTAGGGTTCCAAACAGAAGCATTCAAATTCTCCACCAGACTTCATTTGGCACGAGCCACCGTTGAAGCAGGGGTTTGGATCACAAACATCTGGAGGAGAAGAGATAAAACACAAGTCCAGACGCTGGGAGGAGAGACAGCCAGAGGAGCAAAAACAAGAGGCACCTACTGTTATCCAGGAGGTCAAACAACCAATCACCCAGGTCGAAAACGGGCGGGGGAGCATCAGTGCTGTACTCCCCATAATTCACATCTGCCAAGAACAGCAAGCAAGAAATGAACACATTGTGAAGAGCAACTAAACATGAGCTTTAAAAAGGCATGCTTGATGTAAGGCGTGATGAAGTGTCATCACACAGTTCGACGCAGAGCGGATTCTCACGAGAGTCCACCTGAAAACGACAAAACCAGAAGAGATTAGCTTCAAGTGTTCCCAACATTTGTTAAAATCACGGGGAGCTGAGGAAACTCACGTTCAGGTATTGCCCGTGAACGCTGAGTGCGCTCAGGATGATGAGGAAAGCCCCAGCGGTTAGCATGGCGCCTTGTCTAATTGTGGCTCACACGTTGGAAACTGGTGGTCTTCGCTCAGCCTGCACGATATCCCTGCAGGCAGTCGTCAACCTTTAGCCGGGTACATTGATCCTCTGCTCGTGGGCTGTGTGTTTTTGATCACTGCTGATCTGTTATCACAGTTATTTACTTTGCAATATTTGTTTTTTGCAAAGGGCCTGGTGGATTTAGCTTTTTTAGAAAATTGCTTTTAATTTTTAGCATGTATCTGGCATTTGTGCATTCGAGACTTCACTGTGAAAGAACAACTGAGTTGAAGTTTAAACAATGAAGCTAAACAGTCAAATGATCAGTACAAATCAGTCTGCATCGTGAACAAAGCTGGTTTATTTGTGCTTTTCTGTCAGGAGTACAGTCGTGCAACATTGAGAAAAAGGTCCTCAAGAGAAAACAGTGGGGAGGTTCACAGGTGTCTGCGACTAACTAGAATCTATTTTTACTTTTGTTGCATTCAAGAAACCATTGTTGTCTGGAAACTAAGAGGGCATGATATAGATGTAGTCCAATGTAAAATGTGTGTGTGTGTGTGTGTGTGGGGGGGGGGGGGGTGTATTACATGTGTTTCTCATTTATTTTATTGTCGTCTTTTATCCAGTTGACGTCCACTGAAGTCGTCACAGGTGTCTTGATTTAAGGGCAACATGATTTATGCCCTTCGTGGCTGCGGACGTCCTCATGAGACGAGACGAGTGATCCAGTCACTGAACCTGCTCACGCTGGCGTACACGCCAGGCTTGTACTTCTTCCCGCAGCCATCTCCCCAGCTCACCACGCCAACAACGTAATGGGTCCCGTTACTTTGACACACCAGCGGACCGCCAGAGTCGCCCTGCGGGTGTTGAAGGGTGGAGGAAGTAATGAAGTCGCTCCTTTTCCCCATCATGAGACAAAAAGACAGTGTCTCTGACAAACCTGGCAGGAGTCGACGCCTCCATTGATGTTGCCTGCGCAGAACATGCTGTCATCCAGCGAGTCCCCGTAAACATGGGGGGCTTTGCATTTGTCCTGGGAGATGAGGAGGACGCGAGCATCCATCAGCTGGTTCGTACCGTAGTGCTCTGAGACAAAGACAGGAAGTTTCACCAGATACTCTCCTTATATCCATATTGTGAATGCACATCATAATTATAGGTACTAATATAACAAATATAAATTATTACAAGGCTGCATGAATCAAGCTGATGCAAACATGTGATAACATCAGATATCCAAAAACGATCTGATGGATTTAACACAACGCTTACGTGTTTCTGTCACGGCCCATCCTGAGATGGCGCACTCGGTGCCGCTGCTGAAGGCCTGGTTTGGCAGGCAGGCCGTCTTTACGAAGCGGGTTTCTTTGGCGCAGTGCGGCCCGTCGGTGGCTTTGAGCTGAAGCAAGGCTGCGTGGGACGCAACCAAAGCAAAATGTATTCTCACATCTGCATATTTTACTAGAAAGAATAACAAAGGGAGCCTACTGGATAATAAACGCCTTATTTTCCAAGCTCACCGATGTCATTATGAAGAGCAAAAGGGCTCTCCCTGTAGTGCTCGTGCACGATGGCTCGCTCCACCTGAATAGCCTGATCGTATGTTTCATCCTTCTCTATATACACTCCTCCAAGTACCACTTGCATTTCCACTCCTGTTTTTCTTCAGAAGAATTCAGGTTATTGTGTGAATATCAATGCAGCCCCAGTCAGAAGGGTTAAGAGCACACTTACATGCAGTGGGCAGCAGTGAGCACCCAGCACGACTCAATGAGGACACCCCCACAAATGTGTCTGAAGGACTGAGAAGAGTCCTTGGACCTGATCTGCAGGGAAGCCTGCCAAGGATGGGCCCCTGGGAGAGACTTCTTCCCTCCAAAGATCCTGGCTGAGCGACTGGGCTGCGGCCTCCCACACTGGGAGAACTGGGTATTGTCTGGTTTAGGTGGATTTATCTCATCGATGGTTGGTGGGGTGACTGGAGCTGGGAGGAAAAAGTGTGAGTGTGCGTGAGAGAATTGGAAAAACCTGTGTGTGTGTGTGTGTGTGTGTTACCTCTGGCACATTTCCTAATTTTACAGTAATTCCACTTCAGCCTGTTATTTTTATTAATGAAGCACCAGGGCTGATCGTCACCATCAGGATTCCTACACAAACAATTAAAAAAGAAGAAGAAAAAAAATCACTGTTAAAGGAGCCAATTACAATTTTTACACATTTCATTCAAAGACAGATCCGTGTAAAACGCATGCACATGTCTTTATGTCAGCGTGTGCACTGTTCACCCGTGTTAACCTCTCACCTGCAGTAATTGTGTGGCCCAATTCCATCAAAGCCTGCATACTCTTGGATCGGGTCACTGCCTTTCTGCAGGATGAAGTAGGAATTCCAGTCCAGACACTCTTCCCCTTCTACCGTCACGCTCACCATACCACGATAAAATTCCCCATCCTCTTGGTAACAGTCGTTTGGGCCTCGAGAGACAAAAATAAAGAGAAGTTCAGCAGGGCGAGGTGTGTTCTGGGTGGTCAGTAAAGCAGCCGTGATATGAAGGATTTACCGACTTCACAGAAGGTTCCACTGTACCCGTCAGGGCAGGAACATTGGAAACTGGAGCGTTTGGGACCCTTCATGCAAGTGCCCCCATTTTGACAAGGATTGGGCCTGCAGGGAGAGGCTGCGAGAAAGAAAATGCTAATGAATGAATGAGATGGCTGGGAAAGATTTTTTTAAATCTATAATAGCACCTTTTTTGCAGTCAGGAGGCCTGTATGGCGGTTTACACTTGCACTCGTAGAACGGGGGAGTCGATTTGACGGTGCAGCTTCCATGGCCACATTTCACATTCTTGCAAACATCTTTTACTGAAAAAAGAATCTGTCTGTTTTTCTTTGTCCTTTTTGTGTTTTTTTTGTTTCATTATTTTAGAAAAAAATGTAATTGGACTACTGCAATGATGAAGTTTTTTTTTTCCCCCCAAGGACATTGAAACTCTAAAGGGAAAATCCAGTAAAGAGCAGAGGTTGTTTGTCAGAAATGTTGTGAATCGAACACAAACCGTTTTGGCACTTTCTCCCCGAGTAAAGTTCAGGACAGGAACAAACAAACCCGCCGTCTGGACCCACGCTACAGACCCCCCCGTTCAAACACGGGTTTGGCTCACACTGATCTAAACGAAGAGGGAAATGCAGAAGCAAAAGCTACAACCAGTCTTGCCAACAATAATCCTCAGTCGGCAGCTTTCCTAATTAAACCAAAGCCAAACTACACAACACGTTACCTGTCACCTCCAGAAGTTCAAACAACCAGTCGCCAAAATTCAAATCAGTATCTTCTGCGGGGCTCTCTGTGGCGTAATCGTAGTAGTATTCATAATCTGCAAAGAAACGAGAAGCATTTCACCATTTTTAACTCGTGAATATCAAATGGCTCGACTGAAAGAAAAGCGGCTCACCAGCAGTGTCACCTGTGAGTACCTGTGAGAAAATCACAATACATCACTCTGTTAAGCAGCTGTAATTATTTGCAAGACTTAGTTTACTCACAACATAATCCTGCCCAAACGCAGCGAAAGCACACAAATATAAGGTTAAAGCTATCAACCAGCCCATCTTAGACCCCAGCCACGAGGACAACATTCTACTGTATTGTCTCATCTCCTCTAAATAGACCCGAGATTCCAGAACACTGCCCCCATCAGTTAATCATTAGAGCTATTGATTGGCAATTGATTTGACAAGAAAACTCATGTCATGACTTTATCTCTGCTTAAGTAACCAAAAGCAGGTTCCACAGTCTGATCGCTTCTTTTGGGTTAAAAGAAAAGGTTGAGAATTTTGGGCTTAATCAAAATAATTTACCTGATCATAATTTTCACAATACATATAAACAACGCATTTGTCATGTTTATAACACACGTTTTTTTTTTTTTGCTTTATGCTACACAAAGTGAGGACATCAACAGGATAATCGTGTCCGTGGAGTTAAATAGCTGATCATTCAACCCATATTCAAGCGCTTGGATCCTGGCCCCGCCCACACAGGTGGCTCTGCTGGAGCTCCACCCTCTCAAGACTGGGGGCCCCTCCCCTAAATTAAATCTCGAGACCGGAAACGCACAGTTCCGGGCGCGTGCTGGCCTGAAGCGCAGTAAAGGCCTGTTCGGAAACGTTAGTGATACATTATTGTCATATCAGTGCCCCATGACAATAACTTACTTCAAATTTCCTTTTAACTTTGCTCATTAGCAACCCAAAGGTTTGCCTGTACTGATCAAACAAACCGCTTTATGTTGTAATTGTGCAACAACTGAGCAAAATGTGCTTGTGCGCGAGGTCACTTCAACGCTCAATTTGAATGTACCGGATCTTTCTTCTTGACTAAACTTTACGGTGTTTGCGTTGGTTACTGACTGTCTCACTGCGCCAAACCACGACCACTTCGTTTACACGGACAGGAAAATAGTTGATGCACAGTCATAGGTTTGTTTACATTATCCATCACGCGCTGTAGTACGTTGCCGCGAGAAAGAAATCGCGATCTAAACACGTCAACACGCACGTGCTGGGTGTCGCACTTAAGAACTACAAACAAAACGTATTTTCAATGACGAAAACACTTTCAGAGCACAAGAAAGTTTCATATTTTTTATTCGGGGATCACTTTACAGAGATGGAAATAGCATATTCTTACAATACAGAATGATATATAGTAAACAGTAGATGTATGTAGAGGAAATAATTATCTCCCATTCTTTGTTCGTTAACTCCTGACATAAAGTGGATCACCGGCTGTTCACACTGTCAAACTGCTTACATGTCTTTTGCAAGAGGAGTGCTTGTATAATTTAAAGATGACATTCAACTTTGTCCTGGAATATTAGTACAACACTCCATATTTTCAATGGACACTTCCAAACCAGCAGTCGTTGATGATCACCATAAGTGCCTCAATCCTTCATTGTAATACAGGTGTAAAGATTTATGCATCGTTCTTGTGGTGTAGTAAACTTCATACACACAAAAAGTCCTTTTTTTAAAAACAGTTTTAAGTTGGGGTTTTTTCTGCTTAATACTTGATGTTTGCTAAAAATATAAAACTGAAAATTCACATTCCCATTGCAATCTCCCAATGTGCTACTGTAGCTTGTAGATTGTTCTGACACATTCACTTCATTTCATAAAAAAATATGGCAAACTCTGGTGCATTTCACAGGTTTTCCTCTAGGAATGGAGGCGGATATGATGAAGCTTCCAGTGAGCACCAATTATGTATAAAATCTATAAATATAAGCTAGGTTTGATGAGAAGAGTCAGCAGCAAAATCACTCCTTCCGACAATCAAACCCTACAACAACAGAAGTCCTGGTGCATCACAGTGCGTCCCGGTGCTTGTTTGTCTTTTGTTCCATCTGCATGCAGATTAAGCCTTCATCATAGTACATTTCGATCCACAACGCAGACCTTGTTCATGTGTATTCTGATTTGCGGATGTAGTTGGAAGGCACGTAACCTTGTTGGCCGTCTGCCTCCCCGAGCCACCAGTCACTGTTCCCATTCATGTCTTGAAATTCCAGTATCCGCAGCCGCTGATTAGCCGAGATGCTCAGCTCGTTGGAACAACGAGCTTTGAAGGAGTAAAGCGCATAGTAAATCTAAAGGGAGACAAATAAAACCAAAAGCAACATTAGCAGATTGCTCTGGTAGACACAGTTCAGCTAATTTCATTAGGTTGAATGTTTAATGCAGCCAAACAGAATCTCACCTGATTGCTGTCTAATTCACTCTCGCCTTCTTCCGCCTCTGGCTCGATGTACTCGTCTCGGCTGTACACAGGCCTCCCCTTGCCCCCACTGTTCTCTCTGTTTCTCCACTGGTGTGAGCTGTTCTTCTCCGCCTGCCCATACCGCTGCGACCCGCCGCTCCCGTGCGAAGCCTCCTGCGGGTCCAACATCTCCCTCCGGCTGCTCGGGCCTGCGTGACTCCCGTCATACGTGTCTCTGTGAGCAGCTGTGTGCTCGGCGTTTCTATGACTGGAAGAGTTTCTGTGTGTCCGATCTTGAAATTCTTTGTGGTTTCGTGGGGAGGATTTTACGGAGCTCAGACTGGCGTCAGCGTTGGGTACATCCCTTGGATGACTCCGATGCGATGAGGCCGAGTCCAGTGAGGGGTGTGGGGAAGAGTGGCTTGGAGGCTGTGATGTGGAAAAACTGACTGTAGCCGTGTCCTGGTTGAAGGTGAGGGTGCTGTTGCTGTTTTGGCGGGAGAACACGGGTGAGGAGCCTCCGTATCCAGACTCATTGGAAGATTGGCTCTCAATAGACACGTCTGACTGACTTCTGCGCGGGTTGTAGGATTTGAGGAAGGAACTGTATACAAACCCCTGAGCGACTGAAAAACAAAAGATGTGGAAACAGCTGAAAAAAAGTGACCATTTGGAAGAAATATATATTTAATTACAGACAGCCTACCTCCATTATCAATCAGCCAACGGCTGTTGCTGCCCATAGGGTCCTGCTGCTTAATTACACCCACAAGGTCCCCCTCTTGGATGGAGACATCCAGGTCCTGAGCTGCATTGAAGTTTCTTTCTGCCTGGAAGAGTTTCTCAGGACCGTACCGTACCAGGAGTTCTGCTCTGTGCTCGTCTGTCTGCACGGCGCAGTTTGGCTGAAAAGAACCAGAAGAAGGTTTGTGGTTGGATCATCTTATTGTGATTAAACATGATAAAAGCTGGCTGAAATTTCAACTCACAGGTCCAGCCAATTGTTTTTTAGAGGTCTGCTTCTCCAGAGTCTTCTTCTCAAAGGGCTTCTTAGTGGAGGTGGTCGGAGGCAGGGTCTCCGGGAAGAAGCTGAAGCCCTGCAGAAGCTGAAGTATCCTCTTGTATTCGTCCTGGAACTGTGCGATCAAGTTGCCCCCTTTCCCAGCTTTGGTAGAAAACTACGCATGCAAAAATAAAGTTCACAGTTACACAACTAGAAGCATCTGGAAAAGTTTGAATGCATCCTGAATCCTTTCACCACCTGCAGGAGAGGCTTCAGCTCTCCAAGTGTTGTCTTCATGAAGTCCTTCTGAGCCTGGGCGAAAGCCCTCACGCAGCCGGTCAGCAGCTCCTCTGCGGTGGCGTGGAACTTGGGAAGCTCATCCAGTAGTTGGGCGTTGAGAGCCTCGTAGTTGTTCCGTGCAACCTGCAGCTCGTCCTGAATGCGGCGGTCTTTGAGGCGGTCGGCGCGCTCCTTGCAGTTGTCGTAGTCCAGCAGTTTGTCGAAGCGCTTTTGGATGAGTTTGTGCGGCCCAGCGAACATGAGCAGCAGCTGGGTGAGCGGGTTGATGACCAAGACCTCTGTGCGCTCTTTCTACTCAGGGAAGAAAGGAAGAGGGTTGAGAGACGACGGGAGGTGGTTGGACCTGATTCCGAAAGTGGTTTATTCTGGATTAATGTGAGACTCAGAGACGGAAGAGGACTTACAAACTGTGTGAACTGTTTGTCGCTGATGCAGCGGTGAGCTCTTTGGAAGCGCTCAGGATCGAGGACACTGCGCTCTGTGTAGATGTCACAGAAACTGATAGCTGCCAGGACTTTTACAGACACCGATTCCTGAGGGCAGTGATGTTATTAGTGTCATATAACAGAGAAAAATACATGATATGTTAATACAATATGATCAATAGTGCGTTAAAGAAAAACTAAACATTTAACGTCCATTCTAGTCCAACTAACAGTGACTAGGATGTAAAAGATTTATGTGTAAGTTTGCTTTTAAAAAGAAAATCTGGAATTTAAGTGCTTAATGCTTCAAATACGTGACTTTAAAAAGCTGTTAAAATGTTACCCTGATGTGCTGCAGATACAAGGAAATGTCCCGGATAAAAGACTTAATGAGTCTCTCCTGCAGCCTGAAGTTTTTCTCAGCCTCATCAAAAGCTTCATCCTTGATCTGAAAACCACAGAGATGTCAGGGAGTTTTCCTGGCATTTCTCAGGAGATCTTAGCTGTAACCAGTGAGCTACCTGTGGAGAAATTCCAGTCAGGTGTTTGAGGTGGCTGCTGACTCTGTTGGATTTTTTGATAATGGAGTGCATGCTTAGTTTGGAGATCTTTTCAATGAACGTGTCCTCATCGCCTTTCCTGTACTTCACCACTATGAACAGCAGAGGGAGTACAATTCAAACACACACAAGTCAATTGCTCTCATTGGATGTTAGTATTCTTTTTTCTTTTCTTTACCAAGGTCTTTTCTGCGCTTGTACTCGTTGATGTTTACGTTGATCTCTTTGACGGCTTGCAGAGCCTTGGTCAGCTCGGGCCGGTCGGGGTGGATCTCCGGGGTGGCTCCCAGGAGCTCCATCAGCAGAAGAGGGTAACGCATCACCCTCTGAACAGGCTTGATTAAGAAAGAGCCAAGGTTGATGTAGTTTGTTTTTCCCCTGGGAGAGGGACAGACAAAGGCCTCTGATAAGAACTGGGTAGAAACACGCACCTGGGTAGAAACACGCACCATTTATTGTATTGTATTGTTGCATGCCACTTATATTGTGTATATTGTATTATCTATTTATATGTATCATCTCATAAGGTATACAACAATGCATACTGAATGACACATCAAAGTAGGCAAAAAGCGCAAAAACAAAACACAATTATTTGCTTAAATTAAATGCAACCTAGAGGACAAAGTTGTTATGGAAATGCAAAAAATTGAGAATTTTATTAATGAACAGTTTCATCACATTATATCAAGGTAGAAATAATGAGAATTGTATTACTTATTATTTGATTAGAGCAAATTGAAAGGCCGAAATGTGAGCTTATTATAGGGCTATATAAAATGTTAAACTATCTGTTGCCTAGATGTTCCTGTGAAGTACATTTGCTAATTTTGTCCAGTAGGTGGCAGTCAAAGCATTTCCCAGGTCAACAGTATGAAGAGAGATTTATGGCTATCTGGAGGAATTTCTCTTCACAACAGCACACAGCTTTCACACACAAACGCACCACCACCAAAGAAATGCACACAGAAATGACAACATAGTCGGACAAAGCAAGGAAACAGAAATGGGAACATTTCTGATATTCCAGGTAATCACACGCATAATCACATGCAAAATCATTTCCAGCAGAGTTAGTCAGCAAAGAAACATGCGGTAATTCTCATGCTGGAAACCATTTCAGAGACTTACCACTCCCGATAAATGGCCCTGTTGAAAGGAAGGATGAAAAGACACAACAAAAACAGGATTTATAAATGTAGACTTGATACAAGTTAAACTTTTCTCACAAGTCCAAAATTTAGCACCGACTTTAATCCCAAGAATCTCACTTCATTTTTGCAAGCCTCAATAAAACAAGCTTCTGTGTTGTTTTGGGTTTGTTTTACGTCTTCCTACAGAGCCCTGAAGAGGTTGTAAAGCTTTGCATGACCTTTTTAAAAGTGAATAGGTGGAAGCAGACCAGTTTTACTTGAGACTGGTTTCCTTAAACAAGCAAGTCATTTTAATGTAAACAAGCTACCGGTAGTCATTTTTTTAATGTAAATTTTTAAAGTTGGGCTTGTTAATGACAAGGAAGGGAGGAAATGGCCATCTTTACAAAAAGCTTCCTGTGTGACAAAGCCTCGTCTATCTTTAGGTTAGTTATTATATTTCAGAGCTGTGGTGACACCAGACCAGTGAAACCAGGTCAGCTGCATTCTTTAAAATCTCCAAATTACGAAACACTTGAGGAAAACTAGAGGATGTAGAAGAGCCAAGTAACAAAGTGGGAGATGTGTTTTCAAAAGAATGATCACCTTTTAAAATTCACCTGGCTTCTCTATCATGCCTCATTCTTGTCTCAGAGGTCAAAGTCTGCTGAGCAGAGCTGATGATAAATTCATTCTATTAATGGAAAACCTGTCGCACACCTGAACTCCACAACAACATTTGAAACACTTCGTACACCGTGATGACAGAAAAACGGACCTCTTCACATTATTTCTCTCCTGTCAACCTTCACTTGTGTGTTTAATTCATTTCTGCTTGTCACCGCCTTTAGTTGTGAACGCTAACACACTCATGTTGCCACAGACCTGTGCTGGAATCAATAATGAAACAAAAACTGTGTTTTTCCTTCCAGGCAGTGTTTGCTGTGGTGACTCACCTCAGCCTCTCCAGGCACTGCAACACGTGCCGCTGGATGGTTTCGTCTTTTTCGTAACCCTCCAGCAGAGAGATGGCATCGTTGTGGTTCTGGCAGTAGATCTTGTACACCTCTTCTAGCTCAGCTTTGAAGTCCAGGAAGACCTTTCCTGAGAGGACGAGGATTCAAAAAGATAGGTCAGGGGCTCAAATGTCATCAAAACACAAACTGTCAGCTTTGTGCAGACAATTAGCAGGGATATTTGGGTGACTTCAACACTCTGGGGTACACTGTTATTATGGGAGTAATAAGTTTGTTTACTTTGTGATTTTATCCACTAGGGGGCGCGGTTTTTACTCCACCTGACCGAAGTTGATCAGGTGACTGTTAATGGTTGACAAAGTAAATAATGTACAAAGTACAACACAGGATGGACCAAGTGTTAGAATCAGGTCATAAAATAAGCATTTTTCAAAAGCCAGTTGCTAACCAATATAATCCGTTTCCTGAAGGGCATCAAACAGGCGTTGTGACAGGTCAATCACAGAGCTGATGTTTCCAAACAGCCCTTCAAAGTCCACATTCTTCAGCTGAAGGAAAGTCAGACAAGATTCGGTTACATTAAAAAAAAAATCAGTTAAGTGACACACAGAAAGACCAAAAGAGGATACAGCTGCACAGTATTTGATGTTTTCTAAATATAAAACACAAAAGGATTGGTTCCGCATTCTGCCTTAAAGGAACATCTTAATGCAGGTCTTCCTGTAAGGTTTTTCGCAATATCAACAATGTGTGAAGATTCTGAAGTGATTCCAGTTCCAAGAGGTGATTAAGCACCTGGACAGCATGTTCGCTGTTATTACTGCTGCTTTCTAATTAAAATAATCCTACATCTAAACTGACTGCCTTCAGCTCCTTAACCAAACAAATAAACAATTCTAAACACCTTCAGACAGTTTGTTACATCTTCATGTTTTCACCTGTCTCTTCTGCAGTGGCTCGATGATCTCTTCCACACACATCTGCAAGTCCTTGATGTAGTCTTTTTCCGTCTGCAGCAGCTCCTCGACGACCTTTGACCTCTTCTCCAGCATTCTCTGCTCCGGATCCTCGGTGCCTGCGCCAGCAGAGGGGCACGAGTCCGAGGCTGCTGTGGCATCCAGAGGCTTGGGTTGAGACGAGAGGAGGGTCATCTCTGCACAAGACAGGAGGGGAAAAAAGATGAAAATGCTTTCGCTCAGAGTTTAAATTTATAGACAAATGAAAAAATGGCCTATTCCAGTGGTGGCAAAGAGGAAAATGTTCCCATGTCACCATTCAGTGTATCCATACATGCCCACGGCCCCCTACCCAATCTGCCTTTTACTCCTCTCCTCGTCTGACTAAATTTTGATCAAGGTCTCTGTGAACCCTGCCAGCAGGATGATCCCTGGGGATGCCTGGGACGGGAGGGAGAGCCTGGTTCATGGGTCGCTGCTTTTCCTGAATGGACCTAAAACTGGAGTGGACTCAGGCTCTTTGTGTGTGGCAACAATGTCCCGTGACACTGACCACGGACCTACAGGCTCTCAGGGAGCAGATATTCATAAAAGGCTGCAGGAAGAGCGCTTACAGCAATGACACTAGTTGCATATCAGTTAGTATCTTTTGATGAAACTCGGATATTACTTTATCTAAAATCATAAATCTGCAGAAGCAAAAGATTTGCAAGAGGGGGGTAAAGGAGCAAAAGCTTATTTAAATCCTGTTTTTAAATTTGTAAATAATAACACAATAACACTTGCAGGCAAAGAGCTGCAGAAATATTTAGAAATGAAATGAAAGTAGATCAGTCAGAAGCGAGTAAAGTGAACGCCTCTTATCCTTAACACACAAAAACTGCCATCTTCTTTATTGGTGCCATCAGATCAATGAAAATGTATTATAATGAATGTTCTGCTACACAAGACTTCAGGTTTTATTTAAAAATAATCCTGTAGCATTAAAAATGTGTTTCTGTGAGACTGAGTGTTTGATTTGCATGCAGCCTGCCTTTTGTCTCCTTCACTGACCCCTTCCTTCTCCTCTGCCCGGCTCTTCACATGACCTGGCTAAAGCTCGACTCAAAGGAGCTTTTCTCTTCGCTTGTGCCACGTATCAAACACACACACGCACTCACTCCTTGCACCGTCTGCTACTGCAGCTCAGCCAACATTCGGGCCATTTCCCCTCTGATGACAAAACAGTCTGTTAACGGGTTTTAAAAGTCATGCAGCAACTAAATACAAAAGAGGCAGAAAACAAAAGACTCCAAACCTAATTGGAATCAATCGGCTTATTCCCACGTTTGATCCTGCACACACACACACACACACACACACACACACACACACACACACACAGACACACACAACCACATCATGTGCTCCACTTCACAGGCTTAAATACTCAACTATTCCCACCGCATCCAACCTGTAAACTTGCCTGTGCACATTTTGACCCACTTTTCTGGAGTTCCAATGAAGAAATGACGAGGGGACGGGGGGCACAGTGAAAGAAAAGAGGCGCTACAGTAGCCTGTAGTCAACACACATTTTGTTACTTGCCTGGCTATTTCTCCACATATATCAACATAGGTGCCTACAAGTTGTGTATCAGCCAGTACAAGGAATCAGATGCCTTTCATTCAGCACCTTCGATGAATCGCCTTGAATGATACTCACTCGGTGTTTGTTGCAACACACACCTGTCACACCCATGACCCAAGACTGGATGCCAACAAACACACTAATCACCTGCAGCAACCTGTTGCTCCAAACCTTATTCTGCCAGAGTATCCACCCCGCCTACTCCAGGATTTTCACGTCTAGCTCAGCCGATAACACATTTAAAAAAAAAATGTTTTTGTTGTTTTCATTTACCGTCGTCTTCTGAGAATGTTTTAGATTGAAAACGTGCGACTGTAACAGGTGAAAACGCGGTGTCGGTGTCGTGTCCTGATTCAACAGGAACAATATCTACATTTAAAGGGTGTTTTGACAATTGCAGTACAGAAAAAGTCCAGACGATGTCCGGTGAGGAACATCTCTGCAGGGGGCCGTTTGGGCAACTAGAAAAACAAGGGTTAATACCAATTTCATTCAAATATTGACCTGGTTACACTTAGAGCATAGAGAGTGTAGAACATGGAACAAAGGGTTTCTTTATTGTCTTTTTAATTATATGAGGTCAGACACTACTGGGGCTCGTTCATAGCAAAACACGGACAATTAGTTAAAAGTAGACTAAATGTGCTGGATCTTTCTGATCTGCTAAACACAGTTATGGCCTCAACCTCTAATGTTTTAAGACTTTTTGTTGAATGCTTTTGGCAGTTCAGTACCACACAAAAAGCAACAGCTAAATCTAAAGGTAACAACATCTTTGCTGCCCCCCCCCAAAAAAGTACATTGTATTTTTTAGCTAAAAATCCCTTGAAAAAATAGTTTTGGGTTGGAAGCCCTGTTAGTATGAAGTTGTTATTGTCTTTAGGTTGTGACCCTATGTTATTACATTATACTACACTACATTTTTGACATTTGAAGTAAAAAAATAATCAAGAAAAAACACAACACTAATCAAAGATACACCCTGATCAACAGGCAGAATCCATAGTGTGCTCAAAAGCAAGTTTGGCAGCCTCATCACCATCCACTACATTTGGGAATTCACTCAGCAAAGAAGTCTGACTCAGACTAAAACCATTCAAAATGGTTTCAAGAACTACAGCTGCTCTTGGTTGCTAAAATGCTAAAATTAAACACTGAGGTCTTTCTATGAGGAATTTAAGCTGAAAGAAAAGCCCTGCAGATAGAAATTATGGGACACTGACAAATGGGGGTGTAAGTAATAGTGATACAAAATGACAAAAACCATTAACACATCTTTTACACTACAGTCACCAATGACAGATTAGGGGCTGTGACAAGGATGATTTAGTAAAACACGTTGAACAAAACAATACAAATTAGACCCTCCTTCCCTCCTGCCACAAAAACCCATCCGAACTCAATGCATTTGAATTCAGTGAAGCATGCGAGGAACTGTAATTCCACCACCCTTTAGAAAAAGACAGCAAAAACATGCCCACCTGCTCCAAACTTTGTTCCAACAACTTCAAATCACCACAACCCCTCCCTCACACACCCACAGGTTTAGGCAACGTCCATTCTCTGATAGTCCATTGTCAATCAAAAGCAACTCCTGAGCCTTGCAGAGGACGTGCATCTCAATGCACAAGCCCCATTTCAGACCTCCAATTACCATGAAAAAGGAAGAGAACCTACTATCATCAAACACATTTACACACACGAGGAGGGATGGCAGAGAATAAAACATGGACTTCTCTGTCTTGTTCTGGGACATCTATTATGGGAATCGGCCCAGTTCTGTAATGAATCCTTGCCATGTTTCACAGCATGCCAACAGCTAATAGGGCCCCTCCTCTGACAGGCTAAGTTCTATCAGAATTAATGACGCCTGGATTTATTCATTTTCAAATCTTCCCACGTTAGCTTGCACTTAAAACTGCTTAAAGACTTTCATAAATAACAAAAGATCAATGTTTGAGACTACCCCATAAATGCAATTGCAATATATCTGCATTAGGGATCAAGACTCAGCATGCTAAATATTAAAGTTTGCAGTGTTTAAAGGGAACATGCTGAGGTCAGACACAATCAACTCCACTGTGTGTGTTCACAGCAGAATGCTCGGTAGCCTTGGCAACATGAACGGTCGGGGGGGGCCTCCTCATATCAAGCCAAGTTTCAGAGAGCAGGGAGTGGTTTAGCCGACATGATCACAGGGGAAACTGTGGAAGTATTCAAGTAGAGACGGGCATGAAACGTACCTAAAAGTGAATGTGAACAGTTTCCCAGACTTGCATTTATAGCGGACCACTGTATTTATCCAATAACCTACATTCAAGATCAATTTTTAAAACAAACAGTCAGTGTAAACGCTACCTTTTTTTCTCCACACTTTATAATTAGAAAAATATTTGAAATATGCATCTCTGTACAAAACGATCCACTATTGTTGTTTATGACAACACAGCTAATTTTTTGCCTAGATTTACATCTAACGATTGTACGGTATAATAAAAAAAGAAAAGAAAAAAAGGAAAAAGCAGTTTACCTAGTGAAATACCATCAGGTTTTATCTCTGTGTCAAAGGTCAAATTCCTGTCCCTGATAGAATGTCATAGCAACCTCGCTGCAGGATCTTGTGGAACTCCAGGTAATTACATCCTCCCTTCGACTCCCACACATAACAAAAGCAGGTTGCAAACCTATACATATAGCACAATCATGCATGCAGCATCCACACTCCAATTAACAAGTTAACCGTGCTTCTGTCGCATATCTGACCAAGACCATAACGACCATCCTTGCAACGTCTCGCTTTGTCTCAGCTCTATGAAGAGCAGCGGTCAATTTAGTCAAGAGACCATCAGTTTTACATATGTGCACAAAGAATGCTGAGAGACACCCAAACGCTGAAGTGACTTCATTCAACATCCGCACTATTTTGTAATTCAGGGACATTTAAGCAGAGCACAAAGGTTCTACTGTGTCCCACAGGTCCTTTTGCGATACAGGCCTATTTTTATTCAAAACTAAAAAGTAAAATGACTTTTGTGTTCCCGTCTCTGCAGGAAAATTGTTTTTAGTGCATTGGGAGTGTGAGAACTGGGTCTGAGAGGAACAATCCTGGCACAATATGAGTGTTTCCAACTGTTAGACAAGTACAGGCAAAGTTGTACTTGAGCAATTGGTGAAACGTTCCCACAGGATAATAATAAAGGAACAGAAAATGCTCTGTTCACCTTGTGGCATGGGTAACAAAGAAAAATACAGGGAAACACTCGAAATACCTGTTAAAATGGCATAAATCACTAACAAAAGCATAATTTTACCATAAAACAGGAGCTGAAATCAGATTATCAGGTGGCTATTCTTGAAAGAAAATGAACATTAAATCCAATTTCAAACCAAAAAAAAAAAAATCTGAATAAAGGTACACAGAAAATACAATTTAGTTTGGAACCAAATAGAGCGGTGCTCATCTGAAACTGATTTTGTTCATGAGTGAGCTGACCAGAAAGGCTGTTCAAAATACTTTATGTGATTAACAATTAACTGTCCTCGATAGGCATTTCTGTCTGCCTGAAGGTTTGGACTAAATACAGCAAATCACTTGCAAATTAAACTCCATTAAAACCATTTAAAAAGTGTCTGAAAATTACTTTTGCTAATAGTTTGGGTAAAGCAACCATCATCATGTGATGTGACGGCAAAGGCCATCGTGTCAGAGCACAGGTGTCTCTCGTTTCCCACACTTCTGCCTAAAAAGGGGCAGATAAGATCTGGCAGTGCTATGCAGGTACCAGGAACACGATCCATCCCAGAACTGAGACACACAGAAATGTGAACAATGATGTTAGGTGGATCTGGATTTCAAAACAAAAGTTATCTACACTTTATAAGGAGGGTGGTCAATAAATCTAAAAACTGTAGGAGTAACCACCAATGACTCATGCATTACCTAAATAGTGAGCCAGCTGTGCTTTATTGCCTGTCAGCAGTGAGATAAGTTTCTCTAGAGCCGTGAAGATGATGATCTTGTCCAAAGATTTCCTGTCTAACTCTTCAATACCTCACCCTCACTGCCCACCAATGGCAGCAACTCTTCAAGGATTACAGATTACAACAGCGCATATGCTGCCAGATCATTGCTAGATGACGGCACTTTACTCACACAGATGGCCAAACGCTGTCCATTAAAAGGGGGCCATCATTTATAGAAGTATAGAAAAGAAAAGGTTGGTTTTTAGCATACAGGCCAGTTCAGAAGGGTCAAGGATGGCATTGCCAACAGAGATGAACAGCTTAAATTTCCAACTTGTCCTTGAAATATAATAGCTACATCAATGTCATATTGATTGGTAGTAGCTGGAGAGTACTCGCTATGGATTTTTTCCCCTTCGTCGGACCAAGGAAGAGGTTTAATATCTAAGATTGGATTAAGGAGAACAAGGCTGAGGCTTTCTAAAACAAAGGCTGTGGCAGAAAGCCCCGGCCGTCACCTCAATGTCCCTGAATCACAGCATAAACCCAATGAGCACTGTGCCAATACGGTGTAATATTTTTAGCCCTGCAATCTAATGATTTAGTCAGGCCAGAACCCTGACTGGGCCGAAACAGTTTAACAAGATTAAAGGATGACAAGACACTGCAGATGCAAGGGTGCATGTGTTCTGAAAAATGGTGTCACCTTTTAAAAGGGCCTAGAATGTCTGTGCACGTGCACGTGCACGGTGAGGGAGTTAGGCCCAGCGCTGTCCCCTGCCTGGCACCAGACAGACCCCTGCTATCCACTCACCCTGCTGACACTGGGGATTAGGACTTGCACACCCAAAGTAGCGTTTGGTGGGGGCGCACTGTTTACTCTGAGCCTGCGTGTCCTGAGCGTGTTTGAGTTTCTAGGTGGCTGGGGGAAGGGCTGTGGGGCGCCACCTGCTTCTTCTCAGACACAATTGAGTCGGAAGAGGGCTCTTCCTCGTGAAACCCTCGAAAAGACACACGTCATTCAATGTGCTGATATTTTTGTTTGAAAGACAAAAACAGTGAGAATCAAATTGGTTTCAAATGAGCTACTTGGATTTGGATTTTCCCTTTTCCTGATAATAGTCTTCCATGTTAAACAACTGGCAACTTGACTTTCTAAATAAAACTGAAATGAATTTTCTTTGCTAAACAATCCTGGCTTGTTTAGCAAATGCTAACTCCTGAACTCTGTTTGATTTGCACACAGTCATGTCAAGCTATGGCTGTGGTTCACTGACCTTTTAGAATATTGATACTTCAGATTAAGAAAAGCCAGCTAATTTGTAGCATTGTATTGAAAGCGAGCTGCCACAGGAGGAACAGAGTCTCCTTGTCAGTCCAAAGTACACCGGAATTACTTACCCACTCTCTGCTGTTTCCACCATGTTAGTGAACTCAATAAAATTCAAGTTAGTACAAATTTAATCAGACTAACATGAGATAGACAAAACTTTATAAGTCTGTGTATAGTTACACGTGTGCCGACAGACACCAACTCAAAATTTTTATGGTCTGTATGATTGATATTGACGCACTGGTGTGTTGCAAACACAGAACAGACAGCAAGACTGTAGCAGAAAATTGCAAGACCAACAAAGACTCACAAAACCCGTCTGACTGGATTTACGCCACCAAATGCCTGACAATGTGCTTTCCTGAGACAGGTGATACTCACTCTCTCTCTCTCTCTCTCACACACACACACACACACACACACACACACACTCTCTCTCTCTCTAAGGCGGGGAGTGTGGCTAGTCAGCATATTGAAACCAGCAGTATTGATTATGCGGGCACCTCTGGAGGTCACCACTGACAACTCTGTCATTAAGACGACTGTAGCTTGTTGACATGAGTGAATGACACGCCAGCAAGTTGTGCAAATACATAATATGTGCCAAAGTACATCGCCTCACGTGGGTGTTTACCTTTGTTTTTTCTCATGGTAGTGGCAAACTGGGACTTTCGTACTGAGCTGGGAGCGGTCTTCCTGTAGAAGCTGTTCCGGTCAAGTGAGCCCACATACACAGGCTTGACACCCCGCTTGGAGCGAGTGCTACCAGCACTGGACTCGTATCCCTTTTCTTGCTCGTCACTGTGATGGACGATGGGATCCTCAAACGAGTGCATTTCCCTGAGCGCCAGCTTTTTGTTCTGCTGCTCAACCCATTCCTCACAGTGGGTCTTGCTGTGGTTTTTAGGGTATTCCTCATACGACGAATCCACCGATAGTGAGCGCAAATCTCGATATCCTTCTCTGGAGTTATAGCCGGAATGTTCTCCTTTTCTGCTTTCCTGGTCGTCATAGTTGTGATGGTCTTCAGGCCGCTGCTCATAGTGCTCCGATTTGTAGTGGTCCCTCCTTTTGTGGTTGTAGTCTCCATCTCTTCTCTCATCGCCTGCAGCTTTGTACCTGTTACAGAGCTCCTTCTTATAACCACAATGTGTTTCTGGTTCAGAGTCATATTGCCTCCTTCTCCTGCTGGTATAAGTTCCTTCACTGTGTTTGGTATAAACACCCCGCTCTTTATGGTCATTTTCTCTGCTGCGATGTCGATCCTCTGCATAGTGGTCAGAGTAATATCTTTGCTCTTCGTAATCATCATAGTAGGAGTTGTCCTTTCTCCGCCGATAGCGTTCGTCCCGACAGCGTTCATCGTCCCGATAGCGTTCACCGTCCCGATAGCGTTCATCGTCCCGATAGCGTTCATCGTCCCGATAGCGTTCACCGTCCCGATAGCGTTCATCGTCCCGATAGCGTTCACCGTCCCGATAGCGTTCGTCGTCCCGATAGCGACGGCACTCTCTGGAGTCATAATAATCTCTGTCAGGGTCAGAATAGTGACCGCTATCCTTGTAACTGTCCCTGTTAGCATAGGAGATTTTATAGCAGTCTTCATATTCACTATTGTAAGACTCCTGTTCCCTTCGCTCAGATTTGTGCTGCTTCCTGCTGCTGTAATGCGGATTTTCTCTGTTGTCATCATAATCATTGTATTGCCTGTCATAATGATCCCTGTACCTATATTTCTCCTTACTGTCAAACTCTTCTCTGTCTCTGCGACTTCTGTCATAGCGCTCAGAGTACTGGCAGTTTACACGGTTGTCCCGTTTTCGTCTGTCTTCCAACTCTTCATCAGTTCTGAAGTCAGTGTCGTCTTTGTCCTGTGCTACATTCCTGTAATCTTGGTGGATGTAATCCTCGGGACCCTGGTAAAAACAGTGTTTACCTTTCCATTCAGATATTCTCACATCTAGATGACCATCCTCTGAACCAGGGTGGAAGTAAACATCCTGCCTTTGATGACTCTTCTCAATAAGAGTCGCCTTCTGCCCATCATTGTACTCCCAACCAGGCTGGTTTGCCCACTGCACCGGCCACTGAGCCGGCACGTGAACTTGAGGTGGCACCAATCCACCTGGTACCATCATGCCTCCGTGTACAGGCATCGGGCAGCCTGGAGCTGGGTCACCAGGTCTTGCTAGCATGACTGGACCCTGTGGCTGTCCAGGAGGAACCACTGCATATCCATGATATCCAACTTGTTGCTGCTGAAGTTGCACTTGCTGTAGGTGTTGTAACTGTTGCAGATGGGCTGCTCGCTCTCGTTCTCTGGCCCAACCAGCATCCCCCAGCTCCTCCATACTTTTCCCTTTCCTCATCGGAGGACCAGCTGAGTAGTTCCAATCCATTGTACCAAACATGACGGGGTTCCCATAAATCACTGGACTCTTCATGGCCCGTGTTGTTATGAATCAGCTTACCACCTGTAGGTATTGTTTCTTAATCAGCGTGGCTGATTTTGTCTTTCCAAAATGCCGTATTCCATGACAAAGCAAGGCAGGAGAGTCCTCCTATTAGACATATTGTCTGTAACTCTCCTACTTGTTTGCTGTCTCCTCCCGAGTGCCTCAGCACGGCTCCTGGCCCAAGCACCTCCCTGTCCACCACATCATCCCCTCCCTGCAGCTATCTCAGAGAGCCATGGAAGGGAAGGGGGAGGTGTTATGTAGGGGGAGGAGCATGTCAGGGTTAATAATTCAGTGGGGCCGCATGAGCGGAGGATTAGACAGACAGCTCCTCCCACTGTTTCAACTGGATAGTACGTCTCTCTGCAGGAAAACACTCTACAAAGTTTCTCTGATGAATGACGGGGACATAAATTACCACGAGGGTCTTTAAAGGTTTTCCACTGAACAATCCTCCATCCTTCCTCTTATCCTGTTCTCTTTGTTTTTACTCCTTCCTGCCAACTTCACAGCGACGCTCATCAGGGGCGTTAAAAGCAGTATCGGCCTCACGGCTCTAACTTTCATTTTACATTCTGCACCAAATGCCATAACAGTGTCCTTTTGACTGAAACTGAGCCCAGACAGACATAGACTCTGACCTACAAATCAAGGGTGGACACTTATTAACACTTGCACATGGGAGTTTTCTTTTTATTGAATCAATTTTCTTTTAGAGGAATAATGGAATGACAAATTAAAAGTATACTATTCTGACCACCATAAAGGTTGTAGGAAAGGACAGACATTTGAGCTCACGTTGCACGATTAGGACACGGCAGCAGCGGCTCGTGAACACGTTTACAATGCGCCATTGTTGAAGACTGTCCCCACTCACAGCAGAGGCACAAGCTCTTAGTGTGAGAAAAAACTGCCCTATTCATAAAGTTTGAGTTTATTATCCATCCCCTCTAGCTTGTAATGGAGGGGAGGCCGAGACAAAGAGACGTTTTCAAGGACTGCAGCACAACAAAGTTCATGTGATACATAATATACATGTGGGACTGAGGACATTTTGCTTAATAATAATCTGGAAGCTAATTAGAGGCTTGAACTGTTCTGTGAGCAAACTTATATGACGACATTTCAGTTCTGTATATTAAAACTGACATGGATTTGATTATGATTTTACCCTAATACGCTTTCTAATATTTGCCTGTCGGTTGAAATGTCTAAATATTAGGCAGCAAATTGTTTTGTAAAATTATTTTGTGTAGAAAATGGCAATTTATGAAATTATTGTTGTACAATATACAAGGACAAAACTAAAACCGCGCACAGAAACGGTTTTACAAGGTAAGGCTGAGCTGTGAGATCTTTATTATGTGAGGCCATTTAATTATCAGTGTTCAACAGCTCAGCTTTCAGGACTGGAGTACGACCGAAACTCCAAAGCACGTCAAGTGTAACAAGGAAAAAAACAACATTCCTCTCTGTGACTATGTTAGATTATGTACATGAGGGTATCAGACGGACTCAAGCAAACCCAAAACAGATGTCCTGTGAAAACAGAACTGGCTGAAACCTCATGAAAATGTAGTTTATTTAAATTCAACGGAACTTGTGATTTTTTTTTTTTTAAAGTGAATTACAAATTGTGGTTTTCTAACACAAGTTGTTATAATAACTGAGGTACGATGTCCTCTCAGTTTCTACAAAAAGCTTCCATAAATCCTGCCTTCTTACAGTCAAGTACAGAGAGAACAGCTGAAATTACTCACTGCCTCACAACAATAAGCTTTCTATTGCCTTTCAAGCGTCACACTCCGGAACACACCCTTCAAAAGCATGAAAAGACACTCCTGGCTGAGCAACACTCCTCATCCACACTACAGCAGCGGGTGAGACAGGACTAGAAATGCAGACCCTGAAGGTGGTTTTTTGACTAAATATGCCAGTCATTCACCGGCCAAGAACCAATAGTTAGGGAGAGCTTTAACAACCCTAAACCTTTCTGAATTCGAATACATGAATTTTATTACTGTGAAAGTCTGGTGTGAATGTCGGCTGTGTGGTTAGGTGACCTTCACAAGAACCTGCGGACATTAGCAGCACAATTGTCCTTCGGCTGATTCTGTTCACCGTGTGACTCAATCAAATGTTGAACTGCTTGATCACTTTTGATCAATTCTACTTGTAATTACAATCTGCTGAAGTCATTTACCAATAATCTGATCATCTGTGAGGGTTTGTCAGAAGCCTTAAAAAGTTTTAATTTTAACATTTTGGAAACTGATCAGTTTTTCATAGACATACATTAAGAAAAATGGTCAATCAAACAGATTCAATCAACAGCAAAAAGCCTTTTTATGTTAATAAAGGCACCTTTTGTCAATGGAGAACGTGGTAATCAAAGTATGGGTGTGTGACAATGAGGAAGAACTGAAACTGGAGTTAAGGTGATTGGTTGATTTACTTTCTTTTAGGGCTTATATAGAAAACCAGGAAATATATCACCATATTCTAATTATATGGATATAAACAATCAGTGAACCTACCGAGGAAACATGTCTTTATAAGGAAAAAAAGTCATTTTTGGGAACTTGACATTATGGGGCGATACCGATACTGATTTTTAGAAAAAGAAATTGGCCGATGTCAACTGATACTGATTCTTTTTCCTCATTTCAGTATGTTTCAGTATGGGAAACAAAAATCAATAATTGGATAATTCAGTACTCAATGTTTCAAAATGACTGGGCCCACCATTACACCAACCGTGATGAGGACAAGAAATCTTGCCTGCCGACTGCAGTCCAAAAGCATTTTCTTTCCTTCCTCAGAGCTCCTGCTGGCGGCAGGTTGTGCTCTCTTCCTGTCCAGTTCACCTCTACGTTTTTAGTTGCTTTTAGTTGTTGTATTCTGCATCTTTTTCCAAGCTTTTGTCTGCACGCCAAGACAGCAGAGCCGACACGCTTCTGGTCAAATAATGCAGGCGTGAACATGTTTGATGACAAATACAATAAGTCTTTGGAATTAGATTTTGTGACATATTTTAGTGACTAATCAATGAAGTTCATGCGACATGTAAGAGTATTTCTTTGCGTTTGTGTTGGCTGGTCAGTAGGATTATCTATACCTTTGTAAAGCCTCCCAGACAGATGACGGGAAGAAATCCTGGAGGTAGTAGCATTTTAAGATTGGTCTTAACAAAACCCAAGAAACAGCTAAACTATTACAAAAAGAGAGATGTTTGCACAGAGAGGTGGGAATGAAAGAGGAGAGTGGAAAAAGAAATACTGGAAAAAATAAATACTTGTCTCACAAATAAGCACCTCATTCCAATAAGAAAATCTGGGTTTCCAAAAATTGCTCCGACACCCAGACACTAGGCAGAAACCCTCTATTACATTACCTTTTAAAAAAATATTTAGAATATTAAAGACAAGAGTTACAGTAAACAACATCTGTGTAATACTATATTAATACTATTAACTTGATGCTATTGTCTTAAAAAATATTTCAACTAATTTCATCTATTTTTATTGTACTGTGTTGAGAGTCAACATGTACACCCACCATGTACACTTACTCACAACAATCCTTCCAATAACCAATGGGGGGGGGGCATGCACAGAAACTCAAGTCAGAAAGGAAATCCCTTAAGCACATAAAACTCATTGTAGATTCCTACTATATTATATTTTGTCTTCAGTTATTGTTCTTTTTCCCTTATTAAATTAACCTGAGGCTCAACAATGAACTGTGACATCACGCTCTACTTTGTCTTCTGTATCATTTCCATTGAGCTTCTTACACTAAGAAACTTTAACACATTAACACACTTCAGTTCAGAAAAGAAGAAAAGCTTCTTTTTGAAGACGAAGAGACTTTGTTGCTGTTGTGTTTCCATTTCTCATCTTCGACAAATGCGTAAATCCACAGGAAGCTCTGTTATTACAGCAGACCTTGAGTCTAAAAAATAACTTTAAGCCTATAATAAAAAACTATTTTACATCAAACTAAAACAGAGAGCTGTAAGGCTGCGACAAGTCCCTTCAAACGTGACAAACATCCCATTTCCAAAGCAGCAGGAGGTGGACAGACTTCCTGTACAAGTGCGCCTCACCAACATCATCTACCATTTGAAAAATAATTTGAAATTGTTGTAATTTATGCCCAGTTTTCTTACCTTGTTGTATCTGCAGCTGCTCCAAGGCCAGCATCTCCAGAGTGTAGTTGCAGAACTCCAGATTCTCCAGGGCTTGCATTTGGGCCGTCTCATCCTCTTCGTCCTCCAGCATGGCTCGCAGCTCTTCTGCCGTGTGTGCATATGCATCCATGTCATTCTCCACCTCTTGCAGCCGTAGCAGCAGCTGGTACTTCTCCCCCTCCTCCCTCTGTCTCTCACGCTCCAGCTCCAGCTCCATCTCCATCTCCATCTCCCTATCCATCTCCAACTTGTGTTCAGCTTCCTGATCTTGCTGGGACTCGTGTTCACCTGGGAAGTCGTCAGTCTCGTTCTGCCCATCCGTCACATGTTCTAGGACGTTAGCCGCTGGTTCATCTGGGGTGAAGAAGATGGAGTCAGCGGTCGGATGGGCAGTGTTTGGTCTTGGGCAACGAGGAGGGGGTCGTGGAGCAGGACGGGTTGGCTTGTACGGTGGGGCTGGGGGCCGAAGGGCTCTAGGGCGAGGAGGAGGAGGCCGAAGGTTCCGGCGCTCTCTTCCCGTTCCCGAGTTTGACTCAGAAAGGTGGGGCAGGGGCGAGGTGGAGCCCTGAATGATATCGTTCTCATCGCTGTAGTCCATAATTGAAAAGTGACGGGAGATGTGGGGCTGCTGGCTCGTCTCCACGTGCTCACCGCAGCTCATGGTGGGGTTGCACGGCTCAGTCAAGCTTTTCTCGAATTCAAACAGCTGTTGAGAAAGCTTCGACTCCAGGTCACTGGCTGAGGCTGCCAGAGCATCGAAGGTGTGGGAAGCAGACATAAAACCATTCACACCATACTGAGCTTGTTGTGTGTTAGCGTTGCCCATCATCAAATCGGAATCTCGAACACAACTTTGTTGAGCTAAGCTGCTGTGGACTTTGCCGCTGTTAAATGTAGTACGGCCAAGAGTAGCACTTCTTCCATCTTTAGACCAACCACGGCCGGTGCTGGGGAGGGTGAGGCTGTGGCTTAATTTGCGGGGTAAGGATCCAGAGGTACCATTAGTATACTTGCAACGATTAGTGCCGGAGGACGTGCTAATGCGCATAGAGCTGCGGGCAGGTTGGCTAGGTCGCGACGGGAGTTTAGGTCTTGCTGGCGGAGTGGATTTAGGTCGTTCGGGCCTCCGTTGTGCTGGTCTAATGGGTCTTTGTGGCCGAGAGCCACGGCCGCGTCCCTCATCTCTCTGCTCTCTGTTAGTTTGAGCTGAAATGCTTTTGTTTTCACTCTGCAGTCTCTCCTCCTTGTTCCTCTCAAAGTAGTCCAAATCCCACACTGTATGGTCCTCATACATCACGTAATCGGACTCAGTCTCTGACCCATTAGGATGTAGATGGTCTATGCTGGACTCCAAACATCTTTGTTTTTCATCTTCCTCAGATTCATCTACAGTTTTCTGTACATTATCCTCCATTTTGACAAAACGATGAGGAAATATACCACGTCGTCCTTGCACTTCCCCTTCTAGCCAACCATCTTCTAAAGTGCTTATGACACGAATGCGATCTCCCATGTCAAAGTCTAATTCACCTGCTTCCATAGCTCGAAACTCATAGAGCGCCACTACATAAACACTACCCTCCTCTTCTTCTGTTTCAGTTTCCTTGTTCTCTTCCCTTACTATTACATCTCCTTCTTCTACACTTTCCTCCTCTGTTCCCTCTTCTACATCATAGGAGTCCTTGTAGCTACATTGTTCAGAAAGATGGGTTGAATACTGGTCATCCACAGGCTCCTGAGGAGACCGGAGAGGACCCACAAGCTCCACAAACCCTTCTGGAAAGATTCCTCTGCGACCGTCCAGCTCCCCCTGGAACCAGCCCGGCTCAGGCAGGCCAGTGATGATGATTAAGTCTCCCTCACGGAAGTCCAGTTCTTCATTGAGCTGGGCGTGGAGACTCATAAGGGCACGGGCCTGACCAAGGGCATAGGGTGGGAGTTCAGAAGCCTGGGCTTGAGCTGAGCGTTCAGACAGCTTCCTGGAGTGTCCCGAGAGGTGCAGCTCCTTCACACATGACGTGGGGAAATGGCCACGCATGCCCCAGGCATTACAACCCCGCTGCCATGTTTCTCCGAGGTCCAAGGACCCTCCTGTCTCTCCAACAACCACATCACCTTGAAGACAGAGGCGATCGTAATTATTATTGAAATTACTGGTGTATTATAAAGACTTGCATACTACGGTAAACAGAAACAATCAACCTATTCTCAATCATAGAATTATTTAGGTAATATCTTAAGATATTGCAACCACTGCAAGGATATCAGGTGTGCTGAGCCTGTTCTCTCTCTCGTAGCAATGAACAATTCAGTGATATTAAAGCATAAAATGTGTAGTCACATGCCAAATGACTGTACTGCACTAAGCATTGTTAGTAATAAAAGATATCAGAGAGGCAGGGTTGAGGAGAATGTTGACTGGTCTGTCAGGGGTCATCGGGGTCACATTCCATAGAACTGTGGCTCCACCTCCCATTGTGTTCACATAAACTGTTATTTGGCCAAAAAGGAACATGGAATTTTCATGCTGGAAGTAAACATTTCAACTCTCGTGTGGCCTGCAGATTTCTTTCAAGTGAGGAAATGTTACTCATCCCTGAAAAACGCACTGTAGATTATTGCTGAACATATCTGTGAGTCACATCCCGATCATCCTGAAATGAAACTGAATAGATGCTGAATTTCATTTTAATAAACAAAGCTGTTCAAGCGGAAGTTTTTGGGCTCCTGTTTTAAAGTAATCCAACCATACTAACCTAAGAGTTTTAATGTGGTTCTAGGGCCATCTAGTGGGGGATGTGGGAAACGTTTATTCGCTTCTCTTATACATTGTAAATTTATTCATAAATTTTAAATGCAATATATTACCAACTAAAGAGATCAGTCAGTGAATAGAATTACAGCAGAATTATATTTATTAAGAATTTAAAAGATGGGATGGGAACAAAAGGCTGTGACATAATATCAATAAATCAATGACTAAGCTAAATATATTTACATAATATTTATTGATGGATTTGGTACTATAAAAACTGAAAAAGTTTGATTCCGATTAACATTCACATCACAATGGGGCAGTAAGGACAAGATCATTAATGCACTACACAACACAAAACAACCACACTACACAAATATAAAACCAAAGCAAAAACATTACCTCAACCCAGTGACATCAACAAGAAGCGTTAAGCTAAGTGAGAAAACATGCGTCCTTTGTGTTAGTTCTCTTTATCTTGACGTACAGTACATTAAGTCCTATGAAACCTTTTCATTACAAAGAATCTAAAACAACATGTGAGCTCTAATTAGTTACATGTGATTACAATAGATCAGGGTGACACATAATTCATTGATAAAATTGTATCCATACCTCTTTTTAGGGATAAGCTGCCTGTGTCTGCAGCATTGAAATCGTTGATGCACACATAGAGTCTGTCTCCAGGCTTGGTACTTGGAATAGTAACCTCCTCCACAAAGGTGCTGGGAAACTGACCTGGAGACAGGTAGCAAACAGACACCACAACATACTGTAAGAGTACTACCATACTGTTGTTCTAGTATTGTATTCTCAAACTTTATTTATCTTTGGACCAGAAATGCTCCTGAATAAGAATAAGGAACGTGAAAACGAGGAATTAAATAATCAGAAATCCAGTAAGTTTTAAAAAGGAAACCAAGGGAACAGAGATCAATTATCTCATTTGCATTTTGCACATATAAGTTAGTTATAAGTTATTTTATCAGCTCTATTTTGTAGTTTCTTTTCAGAAAATCTAGAAATTTGACATGTGAATATGAAAAATAACTTATTTGTTAGAATTTATAGCTTTCTCACAAGCCTTTATTACAGGTTAAACTTAAAACTGGAATCCAGGAAGTCTAAAGACTCATACAGTAGACCTTTAGTTTTCCATCGCTCACTTACAAATCAGGAAGTGGCCACAGATCCACAGATGAACAACTGGACACCATAATCTGGCAACTGGCCAACACATCATGAAAATACAGTTACCATCTTAAGGAGACTTCCAACTGGGGGCTTCTTCTCTGAAGAAACGCTCCATCTCCACTTGGAAGACTCAAGAGGGTTTCTAAAAGCTGAGCTCGATTGTTCTAAGGTAGCACAGCACCAAGAGCACTCTACACTTTACAGGCCTGTATTTCACACACACACCAGCCTAATTTCCTTAAACAAATGAAAAGTTTTAAGTCATAAGCTATTTTGCCCAACAATTTTTTTACTATTATGAGCCTATTTAAAGAACTGCAGTCAAGGATAGATAATGTAGCGCAGCAGTAAACCTGACAGGAAGTCAACCGGAACATGTGGCTGCATCACCTTATTTGTTGCTTCAAACAAAAAGGGCTCATATATTAGCTACAACATAGCCAGCACCAAGTTCATCTACCCGATGTCTCATTTTGTGGTCACTCAAGCTCCTTGACTTCTTACCTGTAACTCCATCTTTATTCCCAAGCAACCAGAACTCATCAATGACACTGAGCACCTCGATGACATCACCGGTGAAGAGGGGCAGCTCCTCAGAGACGCTGGGCAGAAACTCGAATACGGTGCGCACCACCGAACCTGCTTCCATTACTCATTACCTGCGGAGTACAACAGATAAAGACATGAGTCCTCAGTGGTTCAAGTCCAGACGTGTTGGCACATTTGAAAAATTCTCCTTCCAGTCAAAAGAGCAGAAAAGAGCAGGCTAAAAGAAAAGGAAATGGCAAAGGCAAAGGAAAAGGAGGCTGTGTTCAGGAAGAATTCCCAAACACACACCCTTCTCTACCTTCACAGGAGTGAACAGGAGTTACTGATTTATGGGAGCTACTTTATAGCTCTGTCATCAAATATTTGACTCACTCCCAGAAAGTTTAATACCTTTTGTTATTTTGACTTTTTGATGATTCAACTACCAGAACTACCATGACCTGGATGAATGAGAACCTTCACAATCTTTATATTGACTTGATGCATCCAAAATATAAATCTAAAGTTTAAGAGTGGCACGCTTGCTTGCTGGTTTAAAATAAACATTTTACAACTGTAAAATTGGTGGCTGAAAACTAAATTAGTATATAGACACTATACGGAATGCCCACTCTGACTATTTTTGCCGAAGCATTCTAAATAGAGAACAGTCATTATGGGATAAACAAGACTGTGTCTGAAGAGAGTGCTTTGAAGAAAAAGCACATTCCTGTCTGAATCCTTTAATGGGATCAGTTATGTACACCGAGGAGCTGAGGGAGGACAGGAACAGAGCTGTGGTCTATTCGTGTGCCACAGTGTTGTAGGAGTCTCAGGTTATATAGGATAGGAGTGTGGAGGGAGACCTGGGGGTAATAAGAGAAGAAAGAGAGAGCGTAACGTGTGCATTTGGGAAGCGGAAGCTTGTGGCACACACTCACTTTGGTTAACGAAAACAGTTGGCAACCACTATCCAGTAATGTAAAGCAGGATGGGAACTGAAAACCACATTGTGTTAAAAGCCACAGTGAAACCCAAGTCAAGACATTAACTAATGCAAAGGAGGTAGAGAACCAAGAGGTTGGTTTTTACTATTAAATGGAAATGGTTGATATTTCTTATGCTTCAATCTATTTGAAACTGATACATGCTTTATTTAAATTAAAATATTGAATTGGGAACCGGATCAGTTCAAAATTAGAAAATGGCAATGTAACAGTGCACTGTGTATATTAAATGTACCTCAGTAATGTTCTCGCAGTCTTGAAACTGCATTAAATTGAAACAACCCTTCTCTGTCCGTGCGGCAGAGCTCTACAACCAACACCGGCAGAACCAAACCTGCACCAGCAACGTGAACAGTCACTGGATAATCCTGAAATCTGCAGCCAGACAAGCTCCTTAGTGATATTTACGGTTCTGTCACTGTGTCACTGGCCTCTGTGACTTTTACACACCTCTCCAGACCAGACCGCCCACACTCATCACACAGCAACAGCACTTTATTAAGAGGCTCATCTTTTCTATTAAAATGAGGACACCAGGCATTGATATTGTTCACAATAAACTATACAATTACCCTCACTGCTGAAGCATATGTGGCAGTTGTGGTGTGCACCAGCTGAGGGCCGTTTGGTTTGGGTTCGGAAAACCGTGGTTTAATATCTAAGGAGCACTTAAAGAGGCTCCTGTTACTATTTATGAGGCTTTGATAACTGCCCATTGACGAGTATCCTGGAACAATCCATGGCAACAAAGAAAACTAGTGAGAAGAGGAAAAAATGGGCATCCACATTTTACATCACCCTGTCAGGAATTAAAATTGGGTTCTTGGTCAGAATTCTTCAATTTCAACTCTAATCAGGCCACACACGCACCCAAACACACACACACACACACACACACTATATACTGTATACTATGTGACACAGCTGACAGGCAAACAAAGCACCGACTGTCTGCTTGGAGACGGGTCCCTGGGGGTCTTAACTGTGTGTGTGTGCACGTGTGTGGACATTTGTGTGCCTGTGTGGTTTATAACATAACTAATCAGTGACGTACACAAGACCAACACATGGCTTCAACAAAAACCACATTGCTGTTTACTTTAAACCTGAGCAGAACTGAGTCCTCCCCAAAGACAAAACACCCAGACCCAAGGACGGAGATGTGCTGTAAACTCTCCGGTGCAGCGAGGGTCACATAGAGCTTTACTGGGAGAAGCCACACAAATCTGGGTCCCTGGACGGCACAAACTGGGTTCTTTCTGTACATGTGCCCCCTCGCTTCCATCATGCATGACGAAGTGACGGCTCACAGCTCCCTCATACAGTTTCCGGGCGACATTTAAGTGGCAGGTGCATTATTGGTTTGTAAATGCTGCAGGCATTCTATTAACGGGAAGCATAAAACACAACAACAACAAGGACTTTATTTTTTTAAATAGTTTAAAGCGCATAAGCAGCAATAATTTTGTTGACACTTTAAGTATAATGTTGCATCATGCAGTATTTTGTTGTGAACGTATTGACAAGTGTTGTTTTTGTTACCTGAATTAATTTAAGGTTATTTCTGTGTTAACTGTGTAAATAAAACAGAATTTGGGATGAAATAAAAAGGCATTTTACAGGACTCTACAACAACCTTGTGGCGTTGTGTGTGTTGCTTCCAGGTGCTTCCTGACAGGTTAGGTTGGAGTAAAGAGGCGGCTCAGTACTGACCTCTGTCTGGGTTTGAGTCTACAATTGAAGCATAAGGACAATACATTTTTTTCCATCTAAGGCACAATCTGCCAACACAGTCGTATGTTCTATGCCCAGATGCCTCAACGGCCATTCACACTGATGGCATGTGACCCAGACAGTGTTTTTATGTTAATAACTATCACAAGTCCCTGAAGTCTCCAAGGAACCTTAAGAACAAAAACCAACGTAATGTCATCAAGAAAAAGACACTAAATATGAAATCACACCTTGACAGCTGTATATATCCTGATGTATTGGTTCATCACAGATCATTAGATTCCATGCTGGACATACTGGCATCCATAGAAATAGTGTTGAGGCATTATACATGACACTGAAGCTCAACATGTCACTGGAGTGTTTTCCTCCCTATATTTTCTGACATATATGCAAAAATAAAGGATTGGATAAGTATATGAATAAAATACGACATATCTACATATCTTAAGGAGTCCATCTTTGCCAAATATCTCTGGAAGACATCTTAAGTTTGCATTCATCTTTGCTGTTGCAGCAGAAAGACTGTAAAATATCTGGATGAATACGCAGCAGAGCGGAGGAAGTGGGATGTGCTGACTGCCTCCACCTTTTATTCAACCATAGTCATCTGATGCCAACAATAAAGCTGCTGCCTCATTATCTGTTTGACTGCCAGGACGCAGCTCACAACCAATATGCTATTCATCCTTTTCACATATACTGAAGTGGCAGACTGGCACGCGTCTGTGTTTCAGCGCCATCAGCACACACAAACAGACTGGTAGAATCCTCTGGAGTGGGATGGGCCACAGCTCATGGTTTTGTTTTTTTGATACTGGCTGTTTGCTGAGGGAAATGCTGAGTCCATTAAAATGCATTTAACTCAAAACAAAATCTACACAAGAGGTGAGAAACCACTGGATGGTTCTGGACTGTCTGTTGACACACGGGACAGTGAGGCGGGGGATTTGTGGGGTTCACAGCTGAGCTATTTGCTTTCCCAGCCATCTGTTTAGAAGCTGGGATTTTCAGTGTGAGGTTTTAATAGCAAGAATGTCTCCTGCCATCCCTAAAACATAGTCTTCTATCTAATCTTTGATGCATGCTTACAATCTCAGGTCCTTACAGTTGATTCCCCATGTTATTGATCAAATGTTCAACACGTGAACACTATAAATATATGGATCTAATGATGTGCTTTGCCAAAACCATAAAAAGCAGCACACTTGAGAGCCGTTTAAGGTGCATATCAAGTCGATGAGGCATCATGCGGAATGAGTCATTTGAATAAAAAGACACAGCTGGCAGGCTGACTCAAAAGCCTGAAGACACTGGGAAATATTTTGCAAAACTGTTCCGTTCTGCTTAAACATGGAGCAAAGAGTGAGAGAGAGAAGAAGAACCACAAACATAATGTACTCTGTAACTCCATGTTAGCTTTACATTTTAATGCAAACAAACGCCACAAAGAAAACAAGTCAATCAGTTCAAACCACTAAACTCAAAAGAGAAACTGTCCAAACAAGTTGTTGACTTATAAGACTAATCACTGTGAAAATATGTCTTTCCAAGACATGTCAGAAGAATAAACAATCCCTTATTGCATTGCAAAAACATTCCTTATAAATGAAGTTTTGTTTGTGAAGCTGTTGGCTCTGAGGTTTGATGATGACAGCGGGCAACGAAGCCCCATTTCCACTGAGTACCAGGTCAGTTCAGCACAGTACAGTTTGGAATGGTACACATTGGTGTGGCCTGAATTCAGGTAACAATTCTCTGTGGACTGCTGTATTTAGCTCCACCCACACTGTAAATGCAGTTTCTCTTGATAGTCCCAGAGATATATGCCAAAAGTGGAATTTCTGGACTGGTTCCCAGAGTCTGAAAAAATGTAAAGCAGATATATGGATAACACAGAGAACCAAGCTGTACCACTCACCATGAATTCCATTTTAATGAGTCCGAAAAGAACTTTAACATTTAAGGAGAGATGGTCTAGCATTACTGTTGCTCTGCTAACCAGTAACCTAAATAATAAAATGAGCGGCTCTAAATCAGTAGCATTTGTCAACTTTCACCCAGGGACTTTTACGTCCCTGTTACACCTCCTGATCTGCACAGACATGTCAGTTGCCAAATGTGTTCTACTTCTCAGACGCATTGGGAGGGTCTGTGTGAGCAGCTAATTGCAATTAGACACAGACACACACACACACCCACACACACGCACACGCGCGCACACACACACACACACACACACACACACACACACACACACACACACACACACACACACACACACACACACACACACAAATCTTTATTTCTGTCAACCTTCTGTTACTTCTAAGCAGGTTAGTACAGATGAGTCCAGTTGTATGGGATGAAACCTTAACTTTAATGCCTCTTTCATAACAGCAGAAGGAAAACTCTGAGACATGGGGAAAATCCTGGGAGGGAAAAACTCCTTAATTCCACTTCTGGCTCAATGTTTTCGCTTTGTTTTACAGGGTGTCGTCATGAGAACAAGTTTCTCCTTCTCATTACATCTTTCAAACTAGTTTGTATACTGCATGTAAAAAATATTTATGATTTTGATGACCAAAGGATGTAAAGTACATGTTGAGTTGGAGACTTGCTGTTCTGACATTAATATAACAATCTGTTAAAATCAGGGATAGAAGGGTTAGAAAGGGACAGAAATGGTTAGGGTTAAGTTTCCTAAACCTTTCTCAAAGACAGATATTGAGATTCGGCCGCACCCTGACATCATGGCTGAGTTCTAATCGCCTGCATATGAGCTGTTATATAACTGCTGTCTCAGGGAATCGTGTCATCATAATCCTCCAGAAATTATAAAATGATGGAGGACGTCACATGCCAACACCTTTTTGGAAAATTCAGTCTATTCAAACGTAAAGTTCTCAATCTTCCTTTTCAACAATTCAGCGTGAATTCAAGAGTGCCAAGATGGCAAAACCAAAATGACTTCCATATGTCTCACAGGATCATTCACAGGAATAACACAAGGAAGTTAGCAATAATAAGCTGCATATGAGGCCAGATGTGTAGAGTAAGTCCACGTAAATGTAAGAAAAAACCCCGCTGTGCTATAAGCTTCATAAACACAGCTTTACAGGGTGGTAAAGTTCAACCAAACCCTACTTTTCTGACAATGCTACCAAGATTTTGATTTATTTAGGTAAAAACAAGGCATGTGCAATGACCAGTGAGTAATGTTATATGTTATGACTGACAAAACTGTTTTTGTCTCTTCCTCAATACCATAACAACCCTGATCTCACCGCAACTAACCAGTTAATCACATGAACTCATAACTGGGACTTGTTGAGTCTTGACCATGTTACTCCTTCTTGGCTATTTCCTCCATACAAGACAACTTTAAGGCTTCCAGTCCCAGCCAGCCTGTTTCAACAAATCTATAGATTAGCTATCGACCGGTCTACAAAAACAAATTAATATAACTATAGAGTTCATTTTTGCTCCTCTAATTTAATAACCCATTATTTCAAGTCTTGATAGAGTTATATCAGATGAATACTTTTGTAATAAGATGCATTTTACACAACCCTGGTTGTGGTCTCTAGTACTGGCATGGTGTTCTCCTTTTTAAAGTCCAGTTTAAATCAAATATATTTTGCAAACACATTAGGTAACACCACACTGACAGCAGGGAATGCAAGGAATGCAATATGTAATGTGCCAGATATATCACAAATGTGACAGTATATTATGTAACAGGAAGCAAACTTGCATTTTCTCAGGTTTCACCAAGAAATGTTGATCTCTGCAATCGTGAAAGCAAAAGCGTATTACATGTTTTGAGATTTCATGGCTTCATGAGGGCAACCGTTAAACAGTATTTTAGATTGGTAGTAACAAATGCAAATGAAGTCAAACATCTCAAGTATCTTGCACTATCATCCGACTCCGCTGCACACATTTAATAATTCAGTATGTGTGGGATGTTTACGTGCATTTGAAATCTTTCAAATGTTCTAGTTTAGAACAATTACAAGCCTTTTTTACTACTTCATTTTCAAGTAAAGAAGATTAAACTTGCTGCTGGCGGCAGAACCCCCCCCCCCAAAAAAAATAAAAATCCAAGGCCATTATTCTGTATCTGTAAACACCCATTAAGCAGAACTGCTAAAAAAAAATCTGGGGAAGTTAAAAAGCATAGATCATGTCATGTACTTCTGTATTGGATCTATATATTACATTTAATTGTTCCATTTAAAAAAAATGGAATCATAGTAGCTGAAAAAGGCTACATATGGGTGAGATTACAGCTATCGTGGATGACGATAATATATTGTTTAGCAGAGGATAATAGGCCAAGGGCACAGTTTAAATCAGGCTTCTGTCAGTTCTGTGGCCCAACAAAGCTGTGTGGTTGGAGAAGTGTGCACATTAGGAAGAACGGCAGAATTCAGGCTATAATTAACCATTTGTTTTTAATCACTTCAAATCCCTGCCATTTCCCTGAGTGTGTGGCTGTGAGTTTAGAGTGCACAAAACTCGGCTCAGTTTTAGCAATGACTCCCAATTCTCTTTGCCAAATGGACAAAAAACATGATCTCTCGTGCCAGAGTCTGAAACTAATGATTCATTCACTACGGGAAATAACATAGTGAAATTTTTATCAATGCGTTCCTATATTTACAATCTGCTCTGTCACAGCAGACTTCACCTGGACGTGGACGTCAACAGAGGGCTGCTGATGGAGGCAGCACGGTCAGATATGTTTTATCAAATGTTTGATGTTGTTGCTTCTGAAATTGGTCCATGTTACAATTAAACTATTAAAGTTAAATCTTAAATTAGAATAAACAAAAGCCTGGAAGGCTTTTAACACCTAATCCCATAAATGTAATGGCATCTCATTGGGTGGAGGAGACTGGAACACATGAGTTAGGCCGTTGGATCTTAGAGTACAGACCCATTCAGAAGAACCCACTATAAACATCCTCACCCTTGCTCTCTCTTTATGGGGGTACGTCTGTGGCTCTCACATGGTGGAACAACTGACAGGGCAGCCACAGGTGACAGACAGCGGGGAGGCACTCGCTCGCTTCACGGTCAGTCCAGTCATAAATCGGTTTACTTGTCTAAAACCACTTTCTCCGTGCCACATAGTCGAGCGTTACCGAAATCGATTTTGCCTTGCATCCCAGACCCACCTCTGAGAATGAATAATGGATTTGTTGTAGGTTTATAAATAGATGTATCGTTTTAAAAGCGCCAAAGTGCAAGATATTAGCCTACCTGTGAGGATCGCGAACGCCAGAATAAAACGCTTGTCCTGTCAGAGCAGAAAATCGCACTTCTTCAGCCTGTTGCTGGGGAGCCGCTTTTCACCCAGGCGCAACTTTTCTACTGTTACACGTCCCGGGATTCTGGTACGGAACGCGGGCACATCGTTCCAGGGACGAGCGAATTACTGCGGTCCAAAGGTCAGGAAGGCGCGCTGGTTAAACGGCGACACGGTGGAGCGGATTCTGGCTGGCTACAATCAGCTGTCACCACAACACAACAGCAGCAGCCGAGTCGCCCCGCGTCCCTCCACCATTGACTCCGCACGAGAACACCACCCACTTTTCCGCGGAGAGCCGCAGCTGCCCCCGCTAATGCCTGACTGAAATTAGACAGGCGGACACGAAATGCGTTTATTTGTGAGGTTTCCTTGTGAAGAGAGAGTAAAAGCAGAGAAACAGAAGAGTGCAATGATATTATTAGCAGTTATTATAACACTCCTAACCTACCAGGTACCTCTGTGAAATATCAACGCATCACTTGTCCAGTCCAGTCGTTTTTTTAATGTTTTTTTTTTTCTTTCATGCAGTCTGAGATACTATCCTAAGGCGAAACGTCAGTTCTGAGAACTGAAGTTCTGAGAAACGTCAGTTCTGAGAAGTGAAGAAGCCTTCTGGATAGAAGGCGAAACGTCTTCAAGATAAGAAACCCAGTCCAGTTGACATAGAAAACTACCTTGGATACAATGACCTGGATGATTGAGAACCTACACAGACAATAGCACACATACTGATGTATTCCTGGAGATTTATATCATTTGAAAACCTAGTATGGATTTGTATATAATTTTCCCTTAGGAGGATGATTTTTGTATTCATCGGGGGTGTTTTTGTGTATGTCCTACCAGCATACAAGCCTTGAGCAGAATTAACTCAACACTGAGCTGCAATATAAACTGTACTGACAGCAAGGTTGATGAAGGACAGGTGTGTGGAAAGAGCACAGCCAGCAGAGTGAAGAAGAAATCTACACTCCTGAATTAAACACAAAATACCAGAGAGCACTAGGAAATATGCTGTAATGCAGTTAATTCGTGACAGCACTGTAGTCATCAAGATGTTTACTGTCAGGGCTGCATACTTGCATCTATGTGATTACATCTGGTCCAGAAACTGGAGCAAAGTTCTGAGCATGTGAAACACTGCTCTATAGTTTTTTGCAGCGTCTGCATGAATGACAACTTCCTCTTATGACATCTTGCATATGTACGGAACAATGGCAGGAAAGTCAGTTGGGAGCTTTTGCCCTCAGCTGATGGTCCAGGAAAGGAAAGGGAAAATACATCCGAGGCCATTAACTCAGCTCGCAGGGACAATAGTCCTGGAAAATGCCACACTTATGTACCTGTTTTGATTTTTTTGCTCTTGGAAATCCACAAAATCCTCAGTTAACAACTGTGTTATATCCAGTGTTTATTAGTCACGCTGTCCACTGTGCTTCATTGGATCTAAATCTAGCTCTGGGTTGCACGTTTGCCACTTGACTCACAACCATATAGTGGATGGACACATGTTGCTGTTTAGATCGGCCATGAAGCCCAGGCCTCTGAGTGCTGCAACTGGACCCTTGCCTAGATTATGCTTCAATGTGGGGCCCAAAGCAGGGTACGCTGATCCTTAATTTTCTTCTGAACCCAATGTATGTCATATTTCTCACTTTGGATGATGCTGCCTTCGGAGAGTGAGTCAGTGGCTGGTTGGTCAGTGTGGGAGACCTCTTTCATCACCAGCCCCCTGTGGGAGTCATTGATGCTGCATTTGACCAACTAATTGGAATTAAATGTGCAGGACCACGCTTATATACACAGGCACACACTCTGAACAGTCAACATCATTGACTCTAATGAAACGCTGACATTGTTGCCTCTCACAGTGGCCACTTTCACTCAAATCCTGTCTGTGACTCTGCTGTTGTCTTTAGACTTACGTCACTGCTCCGAGCAGGCAGAGAACACACTGTTGTTGCTGTACGCTCACTCAGCAATGAGAAACAGCAGTTATGCTCACAGTTTTAGAGTAGGCAGAAAATTAAAATCATCCCACTGGTTTGTTGTGGTCACTGTGCTGTCGGTAATTCGATGACTAATGTGATGCTCTTTCTGCTATTGTGAGGCTCTTTCTGCAGATGTTTCCTCCCTCACTGTTGCCTCATAATATGAAAGGTTATGGTTCAGCTGTGATGCGACTTTTTTTGTTGCCCTATCCCTGTATGGGTTCTTTCCAGGTACCCTAGGCATTTTCCTCCTGCAGTCAGGAAACATGCACATTGGCGCGTGTCTATATACTGTGATTGACCTGCCCAGGATGTGTTTTGGGTCTTGGCAATCCCATAAACCTGATTAGGAAAAAGTGTTGGTTAAGGGATGGATGGATGGATGGATGGATGGATGGATGGATGGATGGATGGATGGATGGATGGATGGATGGATGGATGGATGGATGGATGGATGGATGGATGGAGGGATAATGTTTGTAGGATTTGTAGGAACAAGCATGTATCCTGAGTTTCTAGCTTTTATTATTTGTGGCCTTCACTCTTTGTCTTCAGGGATCCAAGAAACCCCAATCATGAATCAGGAGTGACAGGTAACGTGCGCTTTTCCTCTTTCCTGTTCGTCAGAGAGAGGCTATTGTTGTATTCTCTTGTGTTTGGGCAGGAACAACAAGAGTCCAGTGTGTAAAAGGGTTACTTTTTTTTGTTTGTTTTGTTTTAAATAAGTGTCCCATGGAAAAACTGACAGACATCAGCATTTACATCAGGTTGGAACAGTGATCGGTATTTAGTATTATGGGAATCAATTGTTGGTGTGACTGCTGAGATTATAGCTTCTGTTTGCTGTTCTGCATGAATTTTGAAAAGACTGTCATCTTACTGTCAGTGAAAACACAGTCACTGTGTCACTTTTAATAAAAATATTAGTTTATTTAATTAAAGGGTCCAGTGTGCAAGATCTTTAACCATCTTTATTATGCACAGAGAGTTTCTAAATTGTATAATAATGTTAACATATATAAATATATTTTAATGTAGGATGAGGATTAGTATGCAGATATTACCCTCTACACTGCGGACTTTTCATACAGTTCATCATCATGTCCCCTCCAGAAGTTCTCTGATGACTCTGCTGCTGTCGGCCTCATCACTGATGGGGATGATACGGAGTACAGGGAACTTATTCAGGACTTTGTGGACTGGAGCCTGCGGAACAACCTCCGGATCAATGCCAGTAAAACCAAGGAGCTGGTGGTGGATCTCCGCAGGCGTAACAACCCCCCGCCTGCACCGGTGAACATCCTGGGAACGGATGTCGACGTTGTGAAGACCTATAAGTACCTGGGTGTTCACCTAAACAATAACCTGGACTGGACACACAACACAGACGCCCTTGTCAAGAAGCGCAATAGCAGACTGTTCCTGCTCAGGAGGCTGAGGTCTTTTGGAGTACAGGGACCACTCCTGAGGACTTTCTATGACTGTGGTGGGATCAGCCATCTTCTACGGGATAGTCTACTGGTCCAGGAGCATCACGGACAGGGACAGGAAGAGGATGGACAGACTGGTGAGGAGGGCCAGCTCTGTCCTGGGATGTCCCCTGGACTCGGTGGAGGTGGTGGGAAACGGGAGGATGATGGCTAAGCTGTCATCCATGTTGAACAACACGTGCCACCCCCTACAGGACACCCTGGCAGCACTGGGCAGCTCCTTCAGTGAGCGGCTGCTCCACCCTCGCTGTGTGAAGGAGAGGTATTGCACATCTTTCCTGCCGGCTGCTGTCAGACTGCACAATAAACATAACGCCCGCTAGCACAATCTGAATATTATATATTCTACTATGTACAGGTGCTGAGTATCCACTTATGTTGGATTATTGTATATATACATCCTTTTTTGTATATTCTCTATTCTATCCCAATTTTATTTTCTTTTTCTGCGTGCTTTTGCTGTTGTTGCGCTGTAAATTTCCCCGTGTGGGACAAATAAAGGATCTGAATCTGAATGTAATCTTATATTTTCCATGCGTTTTCCTGCCGCTAGATGGCAGCATCGTTCATGCTGGATAATGTGGCCCTCACAAAGTTTCATCAGAATACGTTATCAGAAATTAAGAATGGGGTCAAGTTCAACATTATCAACATTATGACCTTACATTTTTATTTTGTGTTGCATCATGGAAATTTGCGGTCAGGTCAAGCAAAGACAGACTCAATAATGGTGTTTTTGTTTCCATGGGTTTTAACAGCTATTGTAAAGAAGCATTAGAGCAACTCTTTCGTTCATGTAAATTAGTAACAACAAATAAATGTGTATAATAAAATCTACAGAGACAGAGGATGAAGTTGGTGAAAATATTTTATTTTCACTTTCCCACCTTGTTGTAATCAAATTCAAGTCCTTGACAAATACAGGATAACTGTAATAATGCAATACTGTAACACTGCTGCAGAAATACATCAGGTTTGCAATATTTTCTCAATAAAGGCACAGTTTAAAGTCATCACCATAAAGAATATAATGCATTCATATATTTATGAAGGTAAAATTACAGACCCTGTACAATTATCACTTCCATATTTCAAATGTGTATATGTTTGTGTGGGTGGTGGTGTGTTTGTGTATATTTATATAAGAGTGTGCATCTTATAATTTGTCTCATCTGGGGCCGAGTTTCAAAGGGGCCTTAGGAGATGAGAGGTTCTTCTTGTGGAGCTTGCCTTTCAGGTTTTGTTGTTTTGGTGCTCTTTTCAAGTAAAAGTTAAGCTGAAAGACAAAGAAAAACAAGAAAATATTGTGAATAATTCAGATCAAACCAATGCCATGATGATAAATTTTTCACTGACATTTACATGTTGTCAATGTATCCATTAATGTAAAACACACCTGTGTGGCTTCAGCCGGTCCCACCGTGACTGTGCTGGTGGAAGGGATGTAACCTGATGAGGATGCTGTCACCTTGTAAGTGCCAGGTAAGAGAAGTCTGAAGTAGTCACCATCCACTCCTGGAAGAGAGGACAAGTAACAGAATAAAAGGTTGGAAATGGCAAAGTGATGTACATTAAAAGCTGTCACATTTTAATGTACAAATAAACTGCTACTGATTCAGCCTTAGGACTGGACTATTCCTGCGTTTTTAATGTAGGTTTAATGGAAATAGTTTTCATTCACAAGTAAATTGTGCCTATCCCAGGATGCCTTCTCAAATATGACCACTAGAGGGAGGCAGGCCGCATTCAAGTTGGAGGAGACCAAGATGTTTCACAACTTTAAAATATAGCGTTGAAAAACCAAACAAAAAAAGCTTTATTTTGTAATTTCTTAGGCATTCTGATTGCTTTTGAAAACAGTAACACAATACCACAAACCTCATTCATTTTGTAACTAATTCAGTTAGTTACAGAGAGTATAAATATGAGCAACTGAGCCCAAACTCTTCTTACCACTGGTCACATCGTGGTTAACTCCAGCCACAGAGATCTCCACATTGGTGATAGGATTGTTGTTTTCATCGTACACCATACCTTTTATCCCATGATGCACCTGAGAAGAGAAATAAATATTTGTTTCTTTTTGTCAGTTTTAATGTAGACATCCACGGTACATTTTGAATCCTGCTGTTAAAAATCAAGTGTTTTTAAGGCTTGAGTTCCTGGTTAATGGATTTATGTCCACTGACATGATGTGTAACTAGCAGGACGGTGACTATATGTGACATTTGTCTGTTCTGACCTCTTCCAGGTATGAAACTAGAGCTTCTCTGTTGGCCAGCCATTCTCTGGGTAAGGCTGCTGCAGGAGGAAATTTATCACAGCTCAGCTCCAAGGTGATCTCAAAACAGTTGGTGTAAAGGTAATTGAAGTCCTGCATGCCTAAAAAACACAAAACAAGCGCAAATAAATTACACCCTGACCGTTCTCAAGAGCTTTGGCTGAAGCCCTAAAGTGATTTATCACTTCAGTCCAGGCGCAAAACAACCACTAGCCAGGAGCTCTTTTTTTTCTTCCCAAAAGCAGAATTCTACTGGGTTTTTTATAAAAATGGGTGTTTCAAAACCTTTGACAGTGTAGCACAGCCTTGTGTAACAGTAATGCACATGACACAATGACTGGAAGGAAAAGTTCAGAGCCGACCTCATGGACCATGACTTAATACTTGGAGCAGAAGGAGCTGCTAAAATAAACATAACACACTCCGACTAAATAGAGTTTTTTTTCAGTTCAAAAGCTCGCATGGCCCCAAAGGGGAAAAAAATTTGAATCACATTCCGAAGAAAATCCCAGACATGGTTTAAATCAAAAGGTTTGCACATCATGTCACTTTTTTGCAATACAGATGAACTGATAAACGCCCGGTTTACACTATATTTCAGACAAAAATGCAACTGGAAGCAAAACGCTGTTCTGAAACTAAACACAGATTTCACAACAGAAGCAAATGAGGCAACGAGAACTGAAGGAAAAGTGATTGCTAAAGTTGGCTTCCTCAACTGTGTCGGGCTTAGGGGCTTTTTTCTTAAAAACAAGCCTTTGCCTCACATTAGGGCTGAGAACATGTTGAGGATGGTATCACTGTTATAGTATATCTAAGATTCTCCATGGTGACACTTATTATGTCAAGTAAGATCCAAAAGATTTATCTCTCAGGCCAACATAAAAAAGAAAAATGGTCTGTACCACTGTTAATGAATTCTAAATGGAGTTCCTTTTTAAAACTCTCAAGATATCCATCAGCTTTCCAATGGCAAACTATATTAAATGTAGAACATCTGTTACCTATTAACCAAACAGTGATTACGCTCTTCAGCTGTGTCAAGAAGGGCTCAAGTGAATTTTAAATCCCTTCAAATATGAGAAGTTTTGCCAAAAGGCTTCATGATTACTTCATTGCTTCATAAAAGATTAAAGAGGAAGAAGAAGATTTTAATCTCCAGAGATGGGATATGATCATCAGGGTATTAGTGAAGGTGGTCCTCAGAGTTTAAAACAAAAAAGCACCGTGGATGAAGCTGAAGAGTTTCCAGGTGGAGATCTGCTGCGCTCGTTTGCAGTCTTTTCCTACCTTTGGACAGAGAGTACCAGCTGGCCCCATTGGTGATCCCTTCGTCAAAGAAATCACCGCAGTTCCATCCCTTGTGCATCCAGCCGTGAGCGTAAGAGTAGGTCCTTGCCAACTGTCAGCACCCACAAATCCACACGTGCCCCAAAAATACACACACAGAGGCAAAGGTCACGCCCGCGGGACATCTGGATGGTTGGTATTTTAAATATACACACACCTTCCGGAATATTTTGTCATCCGCCGTGGCGGAGTAAGTGGTCCTGCCTCGAAACCGCGGGTCTCTCGACTTGTCGAAGGGATAATTAGCTACCACAGCTCCTCCGTGGAGGTTGGCTGACAGGACAAAATTGTAGTTCTGCATCCATTTTATGATGGCCAAAGTCTCTGGTTCAACCTGTGGAGCACAACAAACAAGGAACGTTTAGAGCATTCATTTACATTTCCGGTAAATTTGCATCAATTGCTTTGTCAGATAAACTATCAGAAAATGTTCCAAAAGGATGTTCAGATCATTTTGAAACTTCAGTTACTAATATTATCCTACATAACTCCCGCTGGTATTTCATAGTTTTCCAAACAGAGCAATGGACTGAAAACTTCTGTTTTTCTTTCCTTTCTGCATGCCTGACCCAGTAAACAGCCTGATTAGACTTTAACAGAGTGAAATGCAAGTTAACTTTTGATAAGTGAGTGTTGCACACTTGTTATAATACCAGAAACTGCAATAATGCCATTATGTTCTGAGCCACAGACAGACCGACCTAAACACATCTGCTGACAGTAAGAGTTTCTACTTTAAGCTCATTCTTGGTGATCATCAGTCAGCTGATTAAAAGGTCACTGAGCCTGCAGGGCAGCACGGGGGCCCTCGGCCTCACGTCATTTCAGGCCGGGTGGAACTCAGCAGCTGTAAAAGCGACACAGCTACTCGTTAGCATTCAGGACCAAAATTTTGTTACTTTTTTTTAACAAAGTTTTGAGAGAAAGTGATTAAAGTTGACTCAACTCTACTGTAATGAACACAATTTAACACACTTATTTAACATGCTTAATTAGCCTTTCAGGACAAATGAGCGCAAATTCCAATCCAAAGGATTGCTGTTTCCAGCACGGATTTTAAAGTTTAGCCTTTACGCTCCCAGGCTGGAGTGAGTTACACAGTGAGTCCTTGGAAAGGCTGATGATGAAGGATGTTGAGCTCTTCCTTTGATTCCAAGCATGCAAACACACTGGTGCTCTGTAGTGCTCCTGCTTTAATCACTCTTATATTGTCCTATAAAGTCATTTTCTGCTGTGTGTGATTATTGCAACTGCAGTATTTGTTAGGCTTGATGCTTGGAGCAAACCCATTATAAGCGTAGTGGTGTCCTCTGTCCATAAGTTTAGGTTATTAATAGAATAAGTAACCAGCTCCAGACATCAGGCAGGTAGGAAAGAAAACGTAACATTCCACAGAGAAATAAATCAATCTGTAATCTTTGGATTGACGAGCAGTCATTTTATATCAACAAGAGCTAAACCCTCTGCTAGTTTTCCTGTTTCTCATTAGTCTCCTCCATGTCCAAACAGAGACGTGCACCCGCCCACCTCCCTCCTCACGTACCCACACAGAACCACTGCACCGCTCACCTGTTGCTCCCAGTTGTCTGGCAGAGGCAGGTGGTGGTTTCGACCCTTGGTCTTCTCGTAGTAATACATGAGGGCGTTGAGATCTGGAAAGTTGCGGTTCAGGTCGATTTCTCGGAAGTTTCCCCGGCCCACCAGGTACCCATTGAATTCGGGCCCCTGTGGACCCACAGGCAGAATTGGTTTCAGGGGGAGATTATGTTCGGGTTACTTTTCCTATTAGTGTGAGAGGAATTTCAGGCTCTTTATGTTCCAAGATGTCGTTTCCAATCCCCTGGACTGCAGAGGAATCTGCAACTTTCATTTCATCAACTTTCCTGGAAACTACAGTTCTTTCCAAATTCCTTCAAAAAGAATATTGAGACCATGCAAACAAGAGACGCTTCCAAGTCCTGAGAACGAAACTGAATCTCATCTGAGATATTTTTGGGTTGAAAAAGAGCTTGTTGGTGCTGGCGGATGGCTGGTAAAACCCCATCTCAGTCTGACAAGTGCAAATGCAAATGCAAATGCAAATGAGGCTCAGCGACTATTTTGACAGATATTCTGATTGTAATATGACTGTTAGGATATGTTGTGCTCACTAAAAAGTGCCTCTTTAATTATCTTGTTGTGCTGACGCATTAAACATCTGTCGATGCAGCAGCAAATTACAGAGCCGTGAGGACACCACTGTATAATTTGCCTCAGATTTGTGCTGCTGTGAGCTTTAAAGAGGTTTCCTATCTAAATACTGTATTTACCACAAGTTGACGGGGGGGGGGGGGGGGGGGGGGGTTCTGTCTTTCTGCCGCTCTCTCACTCACATGTGGAGTTAATGAGATTTTTAATCAATTTTTTAAAATGCTAATTTAAAATCGCTTGAATTGAACTCTATACCTTTAGCCCCCTTCACTAGCCCTGTGGGAGTCTGATTTAGTCCCCCTCCCCCTCACTCTGAAGAGTCTCTTGGTTGCACGGAAATCCTATGATAAAGTTGCCGCCACAGACGGGAAGTGATGGACTGAATTGTAAAACTTTGAGAAAATGACACTGGCTGGAGAAAAGGGCTGGAATGAACATTTGTTAAGCTTTACTTTTTAGCTTTATGATATTTTAGAGCCTTAAGCGGTGGGATGGCTGCTGCAGCTGCCTGTCGGAGCACTGGTTACCTGTCTGGCTGCCACTTCGTAGCCGTCAGGGTTCATGGAGGGCAGGATGTGGATGCGTGTGTCATGTATCAGCCTCATGATGCGATGGTTCCCAGCCCGGTACTCCTCGCAGAGGAACTGGGAGAACCTGATGAGCAGCTCGCGGCCGAGGACTTCGTTGCCATGCATGTTGCCCACGTACTTAAACTCCGGCTCCACTGGAGAGGAAACAGAGTGAGGCTGGATGGTGGAGGTCAGGAAGTCAGACTGAGCTGCCAGGCGTGACATTTAAAAAGCCTGCCAGAACGTGCTCGCGCATTAACCTCATGTTGAATTTGAACGCAGGCTGAGCTTTTTAAGTGTTTAAATTCCGACATTCTCTGGAGTGAGAAACTCGGCCTGGGGCGAGCTCTGCAAGCTCTGTGAGGCTCCATCAATTCGAGTCCACACGGAATGAAACTTACAACCTTCTCTCTGTGAATCAGCATCCCTAATCACACTTTAGTGTGACTCGTGTATGATAATGCGCACGTTTTCTTGATACTTTCGACTCCAAAACACATAGAGACTCACACTTCTCATATTTTGACACGATAGGTGAGCAGATCGACTGATCAGGACTGCTTTGATTATTTGGATAAGTTCTTCTGGCATTCTCATCAGTCACTGACCGAGTGAGCCTCTTAACCAAACAGGCTCCGTCTTTGTACGGGGTTCCCTTCCTCCCAGGGGTCTCTTCATTAATCACCACAGCAGCGTGTTAATAGATCCACAGACCTCCCAAAGCACAAAACAACAGCTGAAAGCTTGCTTTAAAATCATGCTGTCCTGTGTTAACAGGAGCATACAGCACCACACTGCATTATTGTGCTTGTTTACATGTGACACTGCAGGATTTCAGTGTTTTCCTGTGGATGGTGTGTGACGGGGGCGTTCCGCGACTTCCAAACGTATGAGCCCCCTTCACTAATTGCTTTGGGCAATCAAATAGTAGCTTCAGTGCCACAGCTCCCATCCTTTAAGATGGGGGCAACTGGCTTTGGGTTCAAAAAACAGTGCTGTCCCTCCCTGACTCTCAGCAGAACGAAAAGACGTGCACGGCTTAAATGGTGGAAGAGGCTTGACCCAGACTGGTTACTCCCCTCCATGAAGTGCACTGTTCCTGTTTTTCACCCTTGGTCATCACCACAGCAGAGCAGACACACATCCTCCAATTCTACTGGAGGAAGCAGTTGCGCGTGCAAATGTAGATAAAAATGCAGCCGAAAAAAGAGCTGCGACTGTCAAGTGTTTGTGGTTTGTTTGTTGGTTGGTTGGTTTCTGAAGTTAAAAGAGACTGAAAACTTTGCAAAACTGATGGTGGCAAAAGTTAGGATCCCCCCCCCCCCCCCCCCCCCCCCCCCCCCCCGGTTTTCTACATAAACATCCCGAGGAGGTAAAAGTTTTGCAAGCCTTGTTGAATCAGAGTGAGCTTCTGCGTCTTTTGCCCATCTTTGAGCAGCACCGCACACTCCCACAGCGGTGAGCGGGTGAAAATGAAATGCAGGCGCAGATGTTATGACTTTAGCATCAGATATGTTTATCAGAGAGGTCAGACTCGTTATTATTAAACCGCACCGTAAATCAGGCCGATGAAGGACAACCCCCCCTAGACCGCTGCGTCTCCTGCCAGCTATGTTCTCACTCACCGCAGCGAGACGTGCAAAACAAATGCACTGCCAGTGACTTTTGGAAATGGGTGTCTGCTTAACATCTTCAGAGGTTACTTTGTGGCCCTTGAGAGGAGCATTTGTTGGCAGCTTTCTCATGAACAAGGTCATCCACTCACCTAACCTTTATATCTTAGCTTGGACGGCATCTGCTGTGTGTCTACAGGTTATTCAAATTCTCCGCACGGCCGCTTCAGATGGAAAGGGACCCATGAATGGGGTTTACTCACATGCTTCGTGGATGCCTGGGTTGTCGCTGAACTCCAGCACGTAGAGGTGTCGTCCCTCTACGCTGCGCCCAATGCTGTAGATGCGAGTGATGTAGGGGCACTCGCTGTGCACCGCAAACAGGGCTCCCACCATGTCTTCGTAGCGGTGATGCTGGAATTCGGAGCCCCCCGTCAGGAGCCCCATCAGCCCCAGCAAGAGGGCAGCGAGCTGGCAACGGGCGCGCCCCTGCTGCATCGTCGGGCCGTGCAGCACAGGAGAGGAGGCCGGACAAAACTTTTAGATGTATGTATGCGTCTTCACGCACCACACATTCTGCTTTACTCCCTGCTTGATGCCCTCTTTCTTCGGTGCTGCCTCCTCCCACATCCAGTCCTCACTCCGAGGAGCGAGCAAGGACAGCCCCCTGCTCCTTCTTTGTCTCCCTCTCTTCCTACAACAGCTGCTTCTCTCTCACTCTCTTTTGGGTCCCTGTGAAGAACGCGCTAGTTGCTTTAGTGGCCCTCAGAATACTTCAAGTAGTTCTGCCCCGCAGCCCCCTCGACGGTCTGCACACAAACTCGGAATTTCATTTGTTCATTTTCCATCCTCGGACCCATTGTCTCCTTCGTTACTCTTCCTTTCCAGAGAAAGAGGGCTTGTTTCCACGGCGCTGCTCTCCCCAACCCCTGCAGCCTCCAGTCATCCATTCATTAGCTCTCAAGTCAACACACAGGCTTAGGGTCTCTCTCTCTCTCTCTCTCTCTCTCTCTCTATTTGTGTTTGTGTTTGTGTGTATGTGTGTGTGTGTGTGTGTGTGTGTGTGTGTGTGTGTGTGTGTGTGTGTGTGTGTGTGTGTGTGTGTGTGTGTGCCTTCACTCCCCAATGAATCAGTGTGCTCGTTTGCAACCTTTGGACTGGTTCTCCTTGCTCTGTTTTCTCAAACACACACACACACACACACACACACGCACACACACACACACACACACACACACACACACAGAGGAAATTATGCCTATATGTCTGTTTTAGTCACAGAGGACAGAAGGCCAAATGTTTCAATTCACTTAAAAGTTCCTGTTGGTGCCAAGACACATACAAACATCCCCCCAAACACACACACACACACACATACACACACACACACAGAATAATCTAGAACATGCAAGGGGTGCTGTCAATCAAATGTGGTGGTGGAGGAAAAGGAGCTTTTCCTGCTGAAAGTTGTGCAACTCCATATTGAAGTTTGAAACAGACGAGATAGAAAAGGGGCCGTGAAGCAGAGGAAAGTGGATAGAAAAGTTTGCAACAGGAACTACGTACAAGGAAGATGGAAGAAAACACTGAAGAGGGGTCAAGGACAGGCAGAAGATAAAGCCAGAAACCCAGACAAAGACAAACAATCCTCCTTTTTTGTGTAAAAAAGATCTACTAGTGGTAGCTGAGACATTTAATGCACCCTATTTCATTATTACCCCTTTACCTTAAATGGAAATTGGATCTATTTCAAGATCGGGACGCTATTTCATACAAGGCAGGTTGGCCTAGGAGGGAAGGAGAAGTGGATTTAAGTACAGGAGGAGGGGAGCTGGGACAATTAGGTGAGACACATGAGGGTAATTAAGGTGAAGGAGGTGGTAGAGGAGGAGGAGAAGGGAGGAAAGGACAACTGGAATAACAATAAAGATAAACATACACAGATGACTCCCAAGATGGCTTGGTTCCAAGTGGCATATAACTTTTTAAATCCCTATATCTATTAATATTCAATCAGTATGTTTATACAAGAGGTGATGGTTATTTATATCAAACTCTGAATACATACCTCAGTTTTTTAGCCCCATCCATATCCATTGTATTTATTACACTGCCTTATTTACTCGCTCCATAACATTTCATCATTGGATTTCCTCTTTATATATAATGTTTTTTGGGGGTTTTTCAATAAAGGTTGTGCCAGGAGTCTTTAGAGCATGACTACTTACATCAAGTTTCATATATGAAAAAACAAAAGAATAACTGTACACCAGTCATAAAAATATACTTGAGCAGGATGTGGTTTGTCTGCATGACTGCCGTCATCTGTCAATTGTCTGAACAACTGTGATGTGTCTTGTGTTGTGGGTTAGTATAACTTGATAAGAATATGGATTTATATGTGTCAAACTACAGCTGGATGTAATGGGATATCTTGATAATTGTCATTTTGTACTTGCACATAGTAACTGCTTTTATTTATTTCACTAAGTTTATCATTTAAATCGTGTATGTCTATTTGAAATATTTGACTAACTCTCTCTCTCTCTCTCTCTCTCTCTCTCTCACACACACACACACACACACACGCACACACACACACACACACCGTTTTGGAAAAAAAATGTTTCCAGTTCTTTCTGTCAGTGACGCTTTTGTCCACAAGAGGGCGCTGTATACCAATGGAAATCGAGGTTGCCTTACATGGAAATTATAATTAATTATTGATGTATTGTTTGTCCAATAAAGGCAATTTACAACAATTAATTCAATCTATTGGAGTTGTAACAGCCGTCTGTCGATATTTTGCCAAATATTTAATTTACTGAATTTACAAATTTCCCTGAGGGAATCATCCCAAGGGATCAATAAAGTCTAGTCTAAGTCTAGTTTAAGTCTAAATGAAAACTTTTACATTTTGTGAGTGATGGATAATTTTAAATAACAGTTTCTATCCAGTTACCTGCCCAATCACATTGTATATTTCCTGTAAGAGCACAGACTTTAGTTTAGGTTTAGGAAGCCACAGTCTCAGACCGGCCCCGCCGCACCGCGCATGCTGCCCTCCCACATTTAACGGTGCCATAATGAGTTCTGTGAATTGCGAAGTCAGAGGGTGGCCTTAAAACATGCACCTCTACTTGTTGAGTTGCGTCGGCTGGAGATGAAGACAGCTTCCTCCTCTGCAGTTGTTCTGTGCTAGTGCTGATTCGGACCAGAGCTCATCGGCAGGCGCAGCCCGCACCGGGATGGGCGCCCCACCAGCGCGCAGGATGTTCATTTGGTTTTTTATCTTCAGCCAAATGATGGCAGTTTGTCGTAAGTTCGTCTTTGCTTCTGTTTTATTTTTGTTTCATTAAAATAAATTAAAATAAATTTTCAAAAAGAACCTTTCTTGCAGCAATTCTAATGTCGGGTTTCAACAAGATTTCCCCCCTTCTTATAAGAGTTTTAACCATTAGGGACGCATCAGGAAGTATCATGTAAAAATTAAAACTTTATTAATAGAATTATGATAGAAGCAGTGGAGTTTACCAGTCTTTTCCATACATGGTGAAATTTATCACTCTTCTAGATAAGTAACACTGGTGTTGGTTCCAGGTTCCAACGTGTGCACCACCAGAGGAGCCAGCACATGCAAGGAGTGTCTGGCTGTGCACCCCAGCTGTGCCTGGTGCTTGCAGGAGGTGGGTCTCTTCCTTCTCTGCTTCAGAATGGACAAAATGCTAAATGGACTGTCTTTATAGTGCACTTTATGTACCACACACTGATGACAGAAGATCCAGTCAGGATTTGTAGTCATTCAGGAGCTCTGGGAGGTGTTTCGGTATTTTTTGCTGACGGTTTGCTGGGGTCTGGGATCAAACTGTGTCACCAGACTGACTGTGTGTGTGTGTTGGTGTGTGTGTGTGTGGATGGTTGTTGTTTAGTAGGCCCTGCATGAAAGACAATGTGTGGATGCCTGTGGGAGAAAAATGTTTAGTGTGAGACTCTTTGGAAGATGTTCACAAACATACAATCCAACCGTTGCAGCCAAGCTTGTGACTGTGCGGTTGTTTCTCCTTCAACCTAATAAACCTTCACTGATTTTACTAAATCATTGCTGTCTTCGGGTCAACATCAAAGCGTTCCCACGATGAGTCAATTTTGAGCAGTTTATTGCTTCTTTTCATGTAGAGAGAGCCTGGAGGACCCACCAGAGAGGGTCCTGATGGGATTTTGTGTTGTGATTTGTCATCTTTAGTCCATGTGAGAAAGATTTCTTCAATGAAAATGCCAACTGCACGTCAATGCACAGGAAATTCCTGCGTTGCGATATGGATGCAGCTACTGCATGCGTGTCAGATCCCCACAAAACATCTCTCTTTTCTGGATGAAATGTCCTCTCTCTGCTTTCAGGACTTTGGCCTGGGGGTTGCCAGTTCCCCCCGCTGTGATCTGAAGCGTAACCTGGTGGCAGCGGGCTGCACGCCATCAGCTGTGGAGTCTCCCACTAGCAAGCTGCAGGTCATGGAAGACAGGCCCCTGAGCAACAAGGCAACCGTGGCAACACAAGACATCACTCAGATCAAGCCACAGAGACTCCACATCAACCTCAGGCCAGGTGGGTTTGCTCACCTGTCGCCTGGTGTTTGGGTCCTGTGTATTTAATCTCTGCATCCCATCACCTAGATGACGCCAAACGGTTCACCGTCAAGGTGCGTCAGGTGGAGGACTATCCTGTGGACCTCTACTACCTCATGGATCTCTCCTACTCCATGAACGATGACCTCTTCCGCCTGAGGTCACTGGGCAAAGGCCTGGCTGAGGCAATGAACCGCACCACCAGCAACCTCCGCATGGGCTTTGGGGCGTTTGTGGACAAACCGCTCTCACCTTACATGTACATCTCCCCCAAAGAGGCTGTGAAGAACCCCTGCTACAGGTACCGCAGAGGTGATATTGTGGCCTGTTAGAGTGTCCAGCCGCTCGCAATATCGGAGAAAATGCCGGCTACTTCATGAGTCCACTGCTTCATTGATAATTTAATCTACACGTGTGAGTCTCAAATGAATGTGGAGGAGCAGTCTGAGTCCATCAGACGGCCATCTGTCTGGAAAGGTGTGGCCTCCTCATCCCTTCCAAGCTTCCAAAGAAAATATGTGCAAAGTCTTAGTCTCACTGTATGACAAGAACCGAAGGGTCAGTCTCATTTCATTGCTTCCTTATCCAAATCTCAGCTCAGGCCAGAAGTCCCAGTAATGGAAACTCAGTTCTAGTGGCTGCAGTCTCACAACGTTTTTACATTCCCGAAGCTTGATAGCAGCGCCCGTGTGTGTCTGCGTGTGAAGTAACTCTGTTAAGCCGATGAAGTCATTTCTGTGAGAGCACGTTTAAACACAGTGTTCAGCAGTAAAAATACAGGCGGGATCAGTGTCGCCGCACTTGTTAAAAGCTTATGGTGTCTTCTCCAGCTCGGTCAGCTGCTCTGTATCAGACACAGGTTAAGCTGCCTCGCGTGAGTAAGAGTGTCCCCAAGGATCCCAAACTTTCGAGGTCTTGTTTCCCCGGCATTTTGATCCCGCCCGTTTTGGAAACTTCTCAGTGTCATTCATGAGTTTTATAATTGTTCTTTTTTCACTTCACTGACAGCATTAACATGACCTGCCTGCCCCAGTTTGGCTACAAACATGTTCTGACTCTGACGGAGGAGGTGAGCCGCTTCACAGAGGAGGTGAAGAAGCAGATGGTGTCCAGGAACAGAGACGCCCCGGAGGGAGGCTTTGACGCCATCATCCAGGCTGCTGTGTGCAAGGTGGGGCGACCCTACAGGCGGGCGCACATGTGCAAACTCTTACACATGCTGCCTGTTTCACTGTGAAATAAAAGTCCTTCTCACACACACACACACACACACACGCACCCACACTAGAAGAAGATAGGTTGGCGTCCCGGTGCATCCCACCTCTTGATCTTCACCTCGGATGCCAAAACTCACGTCGCATTAGACGGTCGTCTGGCAGGGATCGTGCAGCCAAACGATGGGAAATGCCACCTGAACGCTGAGAACATGTACAGCATGTCTACAACAATGGTAAGTGTGCACGTTCTGCGTAGCTGTGACGGATGGAGAGACACGAACCACACCCTCTGCTCCGGCCCCACAGGATTACCCATCTCTGGCTCTGATCACAGAGAAGATGTCTGAGAACAACATCAACCTCATCTTCGCCGTGACCAACCCCGTGGTCCCTTTATACCAGGTGGGGACTTTTACAGGACAAGTTCTGTCCAGAAAAGTGGATGAAGCAGGGATGAGACAGTTCTTAACCGCCTCATGGAGTTGGTTTGAGTTGATTGTTTATGGGCAACGTTTTTTCTTACACTAAACAACATTTCTCATAAACAGGGCAGCAGCATTGGAACATTTGGTCGGCATTTAAATAGAGTAAAGTGTGAGTCACCACATGTGTGTTTGGCCACTTTGATACTAATCTAATTTATCAAACCATCATTTAAAGGAACTGAGTTTGCAAAACTCAATATTGTAGTGACTAAAACTGAATATGATACACATGAATGTGTGTTCTTTCTATATTACCCTATGAATTAGTTTTTGTTCAGTCAGTTATGCTTCTTTTACTCAGCAGGTATAACCCAGTGTCTTCTGCAGTTGTATTTTTATTTTTTGTTTTGTTTTCATTACTTTGACACCATTTAAAGGAAGTGGGGGGCAGAGTTGGCATTTCATAAAAGCTGCATGAATAACTGACTTAAAATAACTCGCCACCGATTCTGATGATTAGTCACTTCACACTTGTTTGCCTGTTGACAAAGCAAGCAGTTTAATACTTGTTATCTTGGACTATTTGACACTGTAGCTTGTGTGATGTGTCTGTCTGCAGAACTACAGTGAGCTGATTCCTGGCACCACTGTTGGAACCCTCAACAATGATTCAGGAAATGTTATTCAGCTCATACTGCAGGCCTATGCTGTAAGTGTTACACACACGCACACACACACAAACGGATACATGCTGCAGGCAAGGGGATGACATGTGTTTTGCTGACACACACCCACAATGTCTAAATCCTAAGTGTAGTCGAGCCAAAGCCTTCAGCTCTGATGCTGACCAAGACCTGCTGGCTCTGTGTGCTTGTTTACTACTTTTAGCTTTGGCGCTACATGTTTGTAAAACTGTTCCCGTACGCCCCTACATCGTTCAGTTATAGCTTTGGACGTAATTGAGGATTACGTCATGTAAATAAGCTGGAAACGATTTGAACTCATGTCATGCTGCAAAATGAGGAGCCGCGCTGTAGTCGCAGCCCCTCCTTTGATTCGCTTCGCTGACCCGAGCCAAGCATTCGCTTCGACAACTAAACTCACTGTTGTTGCCAGAAAATTCGCTCCAAGGTGGAGCTGGAGCTCCAGGGTGTCCCGGACGGGCTGTCGCTGTCCTTCAACGCCACCTGTCTGAACGGTGAGCTCATCCCTGGCCTCAGGTCCTGCTCTGGCCTGAAGATTGGAGACACGGTGAGTCCCTTCCCGCATCACTTCCTGCGTTTGGTGTGCTCATTTATTTTTTCTTATGACCCTGTGGTGGTTTTGTACATGCCCCCGCCACATTAATGAGCGGCCCCCTCAGAGGGCAGACGCTATCGTTTTTCTGTGATGATTCATGTTTTCACAACTGGGCAAGGCTGCCTATGAAATGTTTAAAGAAAAAAAGAAAGAAAATAAAGCCAATTCTTGCGCAACATGCAGGACGTGTGTTTAAGCGTGTCATACTGTTCATTCATGCAGCATTGAAGAACTATTTTTTTATACTTATTGTCTTGGCAGTAGGAGTCGTTCTCCACTCCCTTCATGTTATTTACCCTGTTTTACCCACAGTGTAAAAATGGCATAAAACAACTGGATCAGCACATCGCGTTCTTGCATTAGTGTTCCTCTTCCACTCCAAGTTTAGAGTAGACTCACCAGCCTGAAGTCTCCCCTCTTTCCTTTTTGTTGCAGTTCCTCATTATCGTGGCCTCTTTGGCTCTCTTTCCTACTATTTCCTCACACCAGGTGACATTTTTTGGCCTCCGCGCATTTCTTTCTGTCTGCCTCAGCTGCTCTCGGGCTTTCGTTGCCATATATGGTGGTTTCTCCAGATGTTGTTAAGGCCCGTTTTTGGACAATAACCAGATTTCGATGTAATGTTGAATGAACCTGACCAAGATCATGTTTTGAATATGAGGTAACGAGGGTGGAATGTAATGACATTCATTTACTCGGTGATTGTACTTAAGTGCAACTTTGAGCTGCTTGTGTTTGAGTTCTATAATTTCCCTGGTGCTTTTAAACATCATCAAATATAGATAAATAAATAAATACTCTATGTTTTCACCTCTCTGTTACCTTCGGTCCTCCTGCTACTTTAGCCAGAGTATTTTTGAACCATCAGGGAACCATCTACCGTAAGTGTGTGTTAGATCATCTTCACCGGCTCGTCCCAGAAGTTTGCTTCCTTCCTGTTCTTCAGGTTTCTTTTACCGTGGAGGCCCGGGCTCGCGGTTGCCCCAAAGAAAAGAAGAAAACATTCTTCATCAAACCGGTGGGCTTCAAGGACACGCTCTCCATCACTGTCACCTTTGAGTGCGACTGCAAGTGTCAGGCCAAAGCCCAGCCCAGTAGCCCCAAATGCAACCACGGCAACGGCACCTATGAGTGTGGCATCTGCATGTGCCACCCCGGCCGCTTGGGGCCGCACTGCGAGTGCGCCGAGGGCGATTACGACCCCACCGAGCAGGACAGCTGCAGCGGGCCCACCGGCTCTGGAGGACGGGGGTCCATCTGCAGCGGCCGCGGCGACTGCGTGTGTGGCCAGTGTGTGTGCCACAGCAGCGACTTTGGAAAAGTCTGGGGGAAGCTTTGCGAGTGCGACGATTTCAACTGCCTGCACTACAAGGGGGAACTGTGCTCAGGTAGGAGCTCGAAATAAGGGAAAGGCTCAAAGTTCCGACGCGCAAACACCGTTGAATGTGGTTAAATGGAGATGCTGAGTGTGTGTCTGGGTCAAAGTCTCTCGGCTGTCATGGCTGACGTGCGACCACTTCATCAGGGAAGGATTATATACAGTAACCACACTCCCATCGGCTCAGATCATGGACATTTCGCAATAAGTTTGTGTATTTGTGTGCATGTGTTAGCTGTAGATGTTTGAGGAAGCTTCTCTCTTGTGATGGACATCTCCTCTAAACATCCGTAAAGAGTGTGTGATCTTTATCAGAATCAGCTTGTGCTTTTATATTTATATCTGTGGTTTTTATATTTAAAGAGACATGTCAAAAGAGACACGCCATCGGGTGAGACACCTAAAGATGAAAGCTGGTTTTAATCGTCTCCTGGCAGTGGTCCATTAAAGAATATTTAATTTGGAATATTTAATCAATTTAACTTCTTGGAATTACATTTGTAATGGTCCTTGTGGTAAATTTCTTCTGGTGGTAGTTGAGATGTGCTGATGAAGGATCAATACACAGGCTTCAGACACTACTGTCCTGTCTTTTTTAAGGTTGAGCTAGGTTGACTTGTACGTGGGGTATCTTTGACTGGGAAACTCCCAGACTGGGAGTTTCCAACCTTCGTGTTATCTTGGTTTCATCGCTACACAAACATTGAGACAGTGACTTGTGTCCACTGCGAACCCTGATTAGACAATCAGTTCTGAAATCAGAGATTACTACGAGATCAATTTAACTTTAACGCTCAGCCCCGGTGCGGTCTCTCCTCTTCTGTTCTCCCACCCCTCCCCCCTTTCCTAAAACTCTCAATGTTTTGCTACATTCCCCAAAGGCCATAGATTAAGAAGAAAATACCTCTCCGCTTAAGCAATGGCGGGGACTGTGAAGTAATGAGGCTAAAAATAGACCAGCGTTTGGTCAGAAAAGGTCCCAGTAGGAGAGAAACAATTTCTGAGTGTCGCGACGTTGTCTAGGGACGTGTATTTCTTCGTATCTGAGGATCAAAGTCGTCTCTTGTGTGCCTACAGGATCCATAATTAAAAGCCGGAGGTGCTGTGGTGGAGTGCGGTCGGTCCTTCATCCAGTCAGCCCGTTCCCGGCAGCGTCCTGACCTGTTGTTTATCTGGACATTGTTTTGCAGTGATAAGCCACAATTTCTTCTGCGCCATCACTCTCTTATTGGAGAACACGGCGACATAAATAACAACAGAAACGATGAGCACGACTCACACAAGCACGCTGAATCATGTGGGCAAAAAAAAGTAGCGGCCACAGACACCACAGGGCACACAATGGAGGTCTGCAACAGTCAAAACATGACTGGCTGCTCCTGCTTTCCTGTGTTTATGCGTAACGGCTCAAGCACAACAATTGCTTTTTCAAATTGAGAAATTACTTTTATTGAGAAAAGATGGCAGGTTTTTCTCAAAGGAGCAAGAGAGTAAAGCTCACGAGTATCAGCTAGCTGTTCACTTGTCTTGTGTTTTCCAAATGTAACTGCATCGGTTTCATCTGAACTCAGGTAAATCTGCTTTGTCATTAGAGGCCACCGGTGCGGATCAGATCCGAATTCGTGTCACGTTTTCCCTCTAAAACTCCCGCCACACCCATGTTTGTCAGAGTTCCCCGCGGTCATGTGGACTCGGGTTCATCACCAGATGTTGAAACGCTATTTTGGGCTGAGCGTCGCTCCTTCTCTCCCAGGCCACGGCGTCTGCAACTGCGGCTTCTGCCAGTGCGCCCCCGACTGGCAGGGCGAGAACTGCAACTGCTCCAGGCGCACCGACACCTGCATGTCCAGCATGGGCCTGCTGTGCAGCGGGAGGGGCCAGTGTGTGTGCGGAGCCTGCGAGTGCACGCAGCCGGGGGCCTACGGGGCCACGTGTGACAAGTGTCCCACCTGCCCCGATGCCTGTACCATGAAGAAGTGAGACAAGACACATTTTACACTGAAAACGTGCTGGTTTGATTGTGTGTTTTCGCTGCCAGAGAGTGTGTGGAGTGTAAACACTTCAAGAGGGGGAAGCTGTTCCAGGACAACACCTGCTCTCGAATCTGCAAGGACGAGATCGTGCTCGTCGATGAACTGGGTGAGACCGGCGGCCGCAGCCGCGACCTTCCTCTCTCAGTTCAATACAGGATGCTCTGAACATAACATTTTGTAGCTGGAATCTCACCTGCACCCTCATCCCACAAGCTACAACCGTTCAATTCTGGTGGAAGTACAGGTGGTTTCCATATTTAATTCCAGTCAGAACCCTGTTTCTGAGGGATTTGGGCCGTCCTAGGTGAAGCTCAGCGAGTCGCTGCTTCTCTCCTCGCCTCTTTCCTCTATTTAAACAGAAAAGGTGCAAATTCAGACTGTAAAAAATATTATTAAATGCTTTAAATCATATGGAATATTTTCTTAATGGACCAGTGGACAATTGTTAATTTTTTAATCATCGATTTTTTTTGTGTGTTGTTGCCCCAACAGGATCCGGCGTTACAAACGCCGTCAATTGCTCTTACAAGGACGAGGACGACTGCGTGGAGCGGTTCCAATACTATGAGGAAGCCAGCGGCAAATCGATCCTCTACGTCGTCAAAGAACCAGGCAAGAGAAACAAACACACGTAGCCTCTCTCAGCTTTTGGGACTTCTGAAGGGAAACTTCTAAGGACTAAAGGAGTCTGGTGACGGCCACATGGGTCGGGGCCGTCCGAACTGACAAGATAGCATCCAAGGGTGTGTGTGTGTGTGTGTGTGTGTGTGTGTGTGTGTGTGTGTGTGTGTGTTTCGTGGCCATGTTCAAGTTGTCACTTCCCTACTACGCTCCTTTCATCTGCTCGTTAAGCAGCCAGATAGAAAAAAGCGTGGAGCGGTAAAAGAGGCTTTAATGACCCCCAGTGCCCGCAGAGAAAGTCCCTCCTTTCATGAATGTGTGTGTTTAATTTAGGCACAAGTGGGAAGCAGAGAGGTGCACCAACATTTGCCTTGAACACCAGGCGCCCCGCGGTGCCCAAGAGGGTCATAAAAACCCGCCCGGGCTCGCTTGGAACACGCTGACTCGGCTTGTTCTCCACGGAGAAAAAGAAAATAAGAAACATTGGGCGCTGCTGAGAGGAGGAAACGAGACAAAGGAGAAGAGAAGGAATGAGAAACGATGTCGCACAAATAAGAGCAGACCGGTTTGTTCGCCTGGCGTGACGAGGCGAGGGCAGGAGATGAAAGACACCTGGAGAACACGGGAGGGCTTTGATCTCAGCCGTAAAGGTTCACCTCAGTTGCCCCGGGCGGCCCAGAGCTACCAGCCACATATGTAGGAACCACGGAAATACACACGCAACCATGTAGAGGAACTTTACATTCAGCTGGTAAACAAGCTGTTTCAGCTGAGTTGAACTCCTACTTGATCTTCTTTTAACTTTTTATAAGTGCTAATGCATAAAAGCTAAAATCTTGTTCCTTGTTCACGCATCCTCGCCACTAGATGGCGCTAAATCCCACAGACTGGCTCTCAAAAACGAGGATTGACCCCAGGAAGCATATTATTAAGGCAATAATTCATGAAAAGCTCGACCGAGATTGATGCTCTGAACAAACACTCCAGCTCCGGCCTCCCTGGCTTCTGCCTCTTTTTACACCCCATTTAACCCCCGAGATGGCGAACCTTTAAATCTGGAAACTCCTGATCTTTGACTACATGAAGCTGACTCACTCCTTCCTCTTTCCATCTAGACTGCCCCAAGGGGGCCGATATTTTGGTGGTGCTCCTGTCGGTGGCGGGGGCCATCTTGTTCCTCGGGTTAGCTGCCCTGCTGATCTGGAAACTGCTCATCACCATCCACGACAGGCGGGAGTTCGCCAAATTTGAGGAAGAGCGCGCTCGTGCTAAGTGGGACACGGTCAGTGGTGCTTTTATAGTTGTCATAGTTATGAGTGTAAAAGGTGCCCAGATGTATCATCTGTTATTGTGAGCAATTAGTCTGGTCATACCAAGTAAGGAACACACACACACACACACACACACACAGAGGCCCACACACAAGCAGTCTCTTACTTTTGTTTTCTGAAGATTTGTTGTGCTGTTTGTGTGTTGTGCTCTTACTTCAGAGGAAAGGCAGCTAATGGGAGTTTTTTACTGGGAACCAGGGACCAGACTAGACCCTACAGACCCTCACAAAAGTCTGATCAAACATGTGGAAATCCACAAAAAAAAAAAAACTAACTTTGTGTGTGTGTGTGTGTGTGTGTGTGTTTGTGTGTTTCTACCAGGGACACAATCCTCTGTACAAAGAAGTCACGTCCACCTTCACGAACATCACGTTCAGAGGAAAAGACTGACGCTCCTGCAGGCGTGGACGATCCGGGGACGATCCGGGGACGATCCGGGGACGATCCGGGGCCCTTCGCTCTCCTTTGTGAGGAGCCACCAAATCACGTGCAGACCTCTACTGTCAGCCAAGTTCTAATATTTGTAAATACGTAGGAATTATTGTGAGGGTGTGTGTGATCAGAACTCTACCGTTAAATGAGATCCAGATTTGTATGAGTGACGATGGACCGTTGAGCCGTGCAGATGATCCACATCCACGCCAGAACTACGAGTGTCTGGGACAATATGCGTACAGAATAAGTCTGTGTCGCATCTATTTTCAGATGGTTTTCAATTTTAAAATGAACTGTAATACTTTAAAAAAACAACCATATGTCATAGAACCATAAACAGAATAATAGAAATAATAACAAAGAAGTAAACTGCATGTTTTGGATTGAAGTTCAGTTTTGTCAGTATTTTATCATAAAATGCCTTAGGTTTCCTTCTTTGAATTAGGTGAACTGTGCTATAAAATCATGTGTTCAAATAGCATTTTTGAATAAGCGAGCGGCTTTGTGACAATAAAAACTTTAATGCGTAAAGGACGATATTTGCATTTGACTAGTATTTCCTCTCGTTTTAAAACCTGTTTGACAGGACAGAAGGGACCTGTTTGAATCATTTCGTCGCGTCGGTTCATTAGATGAAGCCGGCGCGTTGCTGTTCTGCAGTAATCAGGGATGGAAAGATGTTTCGTGCAACTGTCCAACAGGATTAAATCAATGTGTAACGGCGCAGCGCCCCCTGGCGTTCACCTGCTGCACGCGCGTGGTCGCGAACGCGGGGGGCCCCAACCTGCAGGGGCCGGTTGTGCTGCAGCCCCTCAAGTCCAAGACTGGACATTCTAAGTGGCCTTGACTTGAGTTTTTAAACACTTAACATGTTTTCGACCATGTGGTGAGTGAGCAGCGTGCGGCCACGGCGCGCGCGGCGCTTCCAACGTGGAAAGAGAGAGTTTCATTCCGAGTTTGCGCAGCTGGTTCCGGCCAGGACAGCAAAGAAAACAAAGCAACAATCATCTACAGAATGTACAGAATTATTAAAGTGTGGGGGGGGGGGGGGTCGTTTGATGTGAATCAGCAGCGGCCAGAAGTCATGAGGCAGGGCGCCACAAATATTTGTGCTTTAGCCCGGAGAGACGCGATCTTCTTCACGGGTGATATAACAAATGTCCAGAGATCGCGGCTGGGCCACAAATGCGCGTCACGCCGCATGATTTGCTTTACAGCACTGGTGGAAATTTCCGAGCAAATTTGACGTGGATTGAAATCCCACGCAAAGGGCTGGGGGATCTACTGGGGCCCGGCCAGTTCACCCACCACCACCAGTGCAGGGTAACGCCTTCGGAACCGCAAAGATGTCCGTTTCCAGGTGACTCCAAACACCGGAGCCTTCGTGATTCACTTAAACAAGCGCATAGACAAACATCCCATAAACCGCCGTTCCCTGGAGCCCCGTGCGGCCTTGCTGTAGGGGGCAATAATCTTTTATTAAGAGCCAAACAATGGACACCATGAGGGGGGCTGACCTCCTCCACTCGGTGTAAACGTTACATCGCTCGATAATGACAACAGAAAGATCCAGTGAAGCAGAGATGTGACAACATTCGCAAAGAGGCTCCAGAGCATTGACAGCTCCTGATCTGCCCGTTCGGGGGGAGGGGGGCAACAAGACGGACAAGGAAACCCCGAGGATCAGGGCCTCCTGTCCGGATGACACCAGCAGGCCCAAGTCGTACCGTTATCTTTAGCTAGCATTAGCTATGCTAACAAACGTCTTCCCCGGATTCGGAATAATTGTAAATGGATAATTTAATTTGCACCATTTTATTGTCTGTGTTTTTGACACCCCTCCCCTCCCCCGCTTTCGGATGGACGGACAGCATCGCTTCTGTGACTGAATAACACGCCAGTGTAGAGTTCTCCAGGTGAGACTTGTACGTGAGCTAGTACGGAACGTTAGCCTGCTAGATAACCTAAGGTTAGCTAATAGATGATGTCTAATACAGCTGCCTTTTGAGGCGTCCGGTACCTGATCGTAACGCTGGTTGAACTCATGCGGTGAAGTGCTTAACGTGTTTTGATGGCTTTTTTTGTTTTTAAAAACGGGCAAAATTGTTGGTGCGCGACATGTAGCATTAGCCAATAGTTAACATTGGGTAGTTAGCATTAGCCTAGCCTGGCTGCTTTCAAAACATTCTCTCAGTATAAATATTGTTCCCAAGTCTCATTAAGTAAACTTAAGGCGATCTGCTCTTAAATAAAAGGGAGTTAATTGCACATCGTTGATGTCAACACGGGGTTATGCGTCGTCCGTATTGCTTTGGAGGAAAAAGGAGAAACTCCAGACAACCTCGCCAAAGTATAACAGTTATTTTGATTCATTTTGTCAAACGGTCATAAATTGTCCCGAATTCACTGGGTCGAATAGGAAAAGTCCCCTTTTTGGCATCAATGTGCGCAGAAATCGCCTGTAAGAAGATAGATTGATTGATTGGAGGATTATGTGACGTCCTTCAGACTTCCATACAGTGATAACGGAATTATTCCCCAATCTCAACCTTAGAATTCCTATTTTTCCATGAATTCATGATACAGCTTTGCAATTAAACCTAAAACAATCAACATTAGTATCCCACCAGTGTGTGTATATATTTCCAAATGTATTTCTATTCAGATAAAACCTGTATTTGCTCTCAATCATCACATATTAAATGGCCATCTTTGATTATAGCACATTAACTCGCCAGCTCAGATTATGAGAAACGACAGTCGACCATGTTGTCAACTCTGCTCCGTACTCTTCAGATTGGATTTCAGCTTGCACACATCCAAAATAAGGTCCAGGAAAATGCCGGACGAACTGCAACCACTGTAGTCACTAAAGGTTACAGCCCAGAGAGTTCCTGGTTCACAGCCCGTGTGTGTGTCTCTGCTTCCAGACATGATGGAAGGACTCCACAGTCGGGCTCTGAGCCTGGACCCACGCAGGCAGGAACTGCTTGAGGCGCGCTTCACCGGAGCTGGTGTGACCAAGGTGGGGATCCTCACAACTGCCAGGTCATCTGTGCAGCCGCTCAACTTAAGTTGAACCGCGCCGGTGGGGGACTTGAATGTTCAGTCTGCCGTAAGTGCACGTGCAGAAAAGCTGCTCGTGCAGGCAAACGCCCCGCGTGTGAGTGACACTCGGGCTCGTCCTTGTTTCCAGGGTCGTGATGCCCCTAACTGCCCCTCGGTTCTCCAACTTAAACAACGCCAGCTCTGTTTTGGTGGACGCGGGAGCTGCCAGCAGCTCTTTGTATCAGCACAGAATAGTGTGGTGGCGGTGAAATGGCCCCCGCTGTTTAACTGGGTGTCACCGCCACGGCGTCCATTGGACAAAATGGCAACCCCTGGGGGGGGGGGGGGGGGGGGGGGGTAGAGGGAACGGTGATCTATTTTAGAGACTGTTCTTGCTACATGGATGATCTTGAGCAGAACTCTAGCAGGCCTTTACCAGCATCACTGTCCTGCTCCACTTACCCTCGTGTGTGTGTGTGTGTGTGTGTGTGTGTGTGTGTTGTAACATAGAAACCTGGCTCATATAGATCTTGTGTTTTCTAGAGTTCAGCCAACAGCGAATCATCCAACAAGTCACTGTGCAGCACAGGATCGCTGAGTGACAAAGAGGTGGAGGTGGGTTGGGGGAGATTTGTGGGTCATGACCTGAAATGGGGGGACGAGGACATTTAAAACGTGTCTTTGTCCAACAGATGGCAGAGAAGAAGACCGGCGTCCAGAGAATCAGGAAGAGAAAAGGTGACACGTGTGACAGCAATAGTCAGGGTGAGTGTGGCGGAACGCTCCCAGACGCTCGCCGCCGTCAGTCGCTGCATTTTGTCCACGTCTCGTGCGCGTCTCTGTCTTTTGTCCTCTGCCTGCTCCTGGCGTCCCCGGTGATCGGCCCGAGTTCCACGTTCACGTGTGTCTGACGCTTCAGCTGGTTTGATTTTTCCTTTCCTTGCAGGAAAGGGGAGAGGACACAAAATCAATGATTATTATGAGGTGAGTCCCAACAACAACAACAGTAAACACCTCTTTTCATTTAGTTCATGTGGAGTCTTCCTCTTCATATCCTTGTGTCCAGTTTGCTGGTAGCAGTGGCTCTGGCACCAGTCCGGCCCGGGGTATTCCCATGCTGGTCCACTCGTCTCCACAGCATTCCCTGTCCAATCCTCTGGTAAGTGACCAGTCCTCCCAGTCCTCCCAGTACAGCTCTGCTTTTCCTCTAGCTTCTCTCGGCGTCAGTGTTTTGACCAAGGCCGCGTGTGCGGGGTTGTTAGTGGGCTGAGACGCTGGACTGGAGACATGGCAGCGTCATTGTCCTCCCTTGTCTGTCTCACATCGTCCTGCTGTGTCTGTCTTGAATGCAGTTTCAGCTCAGCAGCCCTTCGTCCACAGGCTCGGCCCAAACGGACTCCTCATCCTGCGGCTCTGTGAAGACGGTCCCGGCCCAGCCCTGCTTACACAAAGCCATCCAGGTAAGTGGCCGGAGGTGTGGACGGCGTCTCTGGTCGCTCCACCCCCACACATGCGTGTGGTAGCTGTGATGTCCCAGTGGTGGGACGTCTGGTTGACGGTGGGTGTCTCTCCGTCCAGACCGAGCTGACCTTGCTCAAACTGACTGCGCTGGAGAGGGATAAGAACTCTGACCTGGAGAAAAAGGAGGGCAGGATTGATGACCTTCTGAGGGTAAGACGATGAAATCATACAAATCCGTCCGTCTTCTAATAACCTCACTGGTTTGCTCGGATGTTTTCGGGAATTTAAACGGGAAACCCCTGGTTTTAGCCTTGACATGCTAGGCTAACCTTTTATGATGTACAGTATCTCCGTCATCATCGCAGGGCCCTATGTGAGCATATGGGCTGGGTGCCTTGCTCAAGGGTACCTTGGCAGTGCTCTGAAGGTGTCCTGGCACCTCCCCTCCCCGCTATCCTCCATGGTTTGGGGCTTGAACCCAGAACCCTCAGCCCAGTCCCCTGCAGACTGAGCAGCTACCGTCATGAATATTATGTTAATTAGCATTTTCCCACATGTCCCCTGGTTGTACAGCAGCGGCGCTAAACCGTTGCTTTTGTTGTCAGGCCAACTGTGACCTGAGGCGACAGGTGGACGAGCAGCAGAAGATGCTGGAGCGATACAAGGAGCGGCTCCACAAGTGCGTGACCATGAGCAAGAAGCTTCTCATCGAGAAGGTGGGTCTTAGAAGCACCCAGTAGTTGTGATCTACATTTACGTCTCGGCTGTTTGCTACTTCCGATCTCTCCTTTAGGCCAAGCAGGAGAAAATGGCGTGCAGGGACAAGAGCATGCAGGACCGCCTTCGTCTGGGCCACTTCACCACCGTGCGGCACGGAGCTTCCTTCACCGAGCAGTGGACGGACGGATACGCCTTCCAGAACCTTATAAAGTCAGCGCTCGAACGAAGCCAAAGCCAGGTTTCACGGTTGCCCTCGGTGACCGGAGCGCCGTTATTCTGTCTTTCCGCAGGCAGCAGGAGCGAGTCAGCTCGCAGAGGGAGGATATGGAGAGGCAGAGGAAGCTGCTGGGGAAGAGGAAGCCGGCATCCTTGGCTCCGACACCTCCACCCAGCACGGAACAGAACAAGCGAAAGAGCAGGAGCACCAGCCAGGAGAATGAGGCGTAAGAGGGCATCAATGACATCACTTCACCATGTTTTATCCAAGGAAACGTGGGTCTCTGAGCCGAGGCTGCCTCTGGGGCAGTTGGGGGGCGATTAACGGGGTGAAAATCCCCAGACTGGCAGCTCATTTCTGGTCGCGTGCACGTCTTGCTGTAGCGTCCCGGCGTGAGTGGCCACAGCCTTTCAGCTCCTGCTACTTTCCTTTGCAGCTTGTCATTGGCGCAGTATCACGAGCAGGAGGAGATTTTCAAACTGCGAATCATTCATCTGAAAAAGGTACCTGTTGTTAGCTTACGTCAAGATTTTGAGACTTCTTTGTGAGTAAAGTCAGCGTTCGGCAGGGGCTCAGAAAACCCAGACTGGCTTCTTGTTTTTGCAGGAAGAAGCAGAGATCCAGGCAGAACTGGAGCAACTGGAGCGGATTAGAAACTTGCACATTCGGGAATTGAAGAGGATCCATAACGAGGATAATTCTCAGTGTGTATCGCATCCACGTAGCTTGTGATGTCACGAATCCCTGAAAAGACCAGCTGATGTTTAAAACCATCTTCCCCTGCAGATTTAAAGACCACCCCACCCTGAATGAGCGCTACTTGCTATTACATTTGCTCGGAAGGGGAGGCTTTAGTGAGGTTTTTAAGGTAAATAAATATGTAAACAGCATCCGAGGGCACTTGTTTGGCACAGCGTTGTCCATCCTCGTTGACGGGTCGTTTCCCTTTTGCAGGCTTTTGATTTAACAGAGCAAAGGTATGTGGCCATTAAAATCCACCAGCTCAACAAGAACTGGAAGGAGGAGAAGAAACAGAACTACCACAAGTGAGTCTGGACCCGCTGATGAGAAAATAGAATCCAAAGGTTTCCATAAACGGCTCCTGTGTTTTTCCAGACACGCCTGCAGGGAATACAGAATCCATAAAGAGCTCGATCATCCCAGAATAGTCAAACTCTATGACTACTTCTCGCTCGACACAGACTCGTAAGTGAACTGTGGGAGGGACCTGTTGTTCTGGTCTCGCTGATGAATCACCGTTCTGTGGCGTTGGTCGCTGGCAGGTTCTGCACAGTGCTGGAGTACTGCGACGGCAACGACCTGGACTTCTACCTGAAGCAGAATAAGCTGATGACGGAGAAGGAAGGCCGCTCTATTGTCATGCAGATCGTCAACGCTCTCAAGTACCTCAACCAGATCCACCCGCCCATCATCCACTATGACCTCAAGCCTGGTACTCTTACTTTTTAGGCTTTTGGGGTCTTTTTTGGGCTGTTTGTGATTGGAAAAAGGAACGTGTGCGTCTGCAGTTCCTAAAGGTTTATCTTCTGTTTACTGCTCTGGTTTTAGGCAACATCTTGTTGGTCAACGGGACAGCCTGTGGGGAAATTAGGATCACCGACTTTGGGCTGTCAAAGATCATGGATGATGACAGCTACAGCTCGGCAGACGGGATGGATCTGACCTCACAGGGGGCAGGAACCTATTGGTAACGTCATTCTTCAGAGACAGCCACGCCATTTGAGCCCAACTCTGGAAACTTCCCAAAAAAAAAGTACAGAATCCTGTTTCAGTTTGGTATTGTGCTCAAACCGCAGGTACTTGCCTCCTGAGTGCTTCGTGATGGGTAAAGACCCCCCCAAAATATCCAACAAAGTGGATGTTTGGTCAGTCGGCGTCATCTTTTATCAGTGTTTATATGGACGCAAGGTGACCACTGTGCATTCTTTTCTCTAAACCGGGGCCTGTTGTTGGTCTAGACTCTAACGTTCAGGTGTTTTTGTCCATTTTCAGCCTTTTGGTCACAACCTGTCGCAGCAGGACATCCTTCAAGAAAACACCATTTTAAAAGCCACTGAGGTGCACTTTCCACCCAAACCCACAGTCACCACTGATGCAAAGGTGTGTTTTCGTGAGACCGCAGATATTCCCTGCAGACGTTCTTGGATGTTTTGACGAGTTCGCCCTGTCCTCCCTGTCACAGGCCTTTATTCGCCGATGCCTGGCCTATCACAAGGAAGACCGCTTGGATGTGCTGCAGCTGGCCAGCGACCCCTTCCTCATGCCCCATATTCGAAAAGCTCTGGGCAACAGTGCGCCCCTGGCGCCTGCCCTTCCCTCCACATCCAGCTGCCACAGCAGCACCTCCATCTGAGACTTGATGAGCGGAACTGGAAGGCAAAGGTCCTCCACAGGGAGGAGTTCCACTACTGATGAAAATCACCTTCGCTCTTCTGAACGGGAAAGAGCGCCATGGGCTGCACCGATTATCAGAGTGTGAATTGAAACCAAAATGCCAGGGCGTGAGCGGTGCACGTGTCCACGTGCACCACCCCTGTGAAAACGAGGGCCGTTCTCTGGCTGTGGGCTGTGGAACCCAAAGATTCGCCCATATGCATGCACTAAGGTGAAAACCTGGGGCTAGTTTCAGGGGGCTTTTCTACACGGTTAAACCAATAAAATTGCACAAATGCCAGGCTGGGAAGTTCACCATGCGTGGAATATTGCCTGCCTGGGACGTTGGAAGGTTTACAAGAAGCATTAATGAAATTTCTTTGTGTTTTGCTCCAAATGTATCTATTAAAATATTTTTCAGAGTTAGTCAATTTCACAAAAGAACCCTTTTAAATGTGTGAACCTGAGACTTGTAGGGAGGGCTTTCACTAGTTCCGAGGATGACCAAAGCCAGAGGCCTGCCTGGTGGACGAGGCAATATCGGAGGTTCGGAAATGACAGAGCTGGTTCAGAACATAGAAGCTACCTATTTTACATATTTTACTGGGAACTGGAAATCAGCCTATTACTGTATTTGAATTAAGTCCATATTTTTCCATGAATTTTACCCTCTTTTGTTAAACTTATGGGGGGGAGGGGTGACTGTGTGATTGTGGTGAGATTGAAGATTCAACAGAAATAATTATGAAACCATTAAAAATGTTTTGTTTAACTGTGGTGCGAGTCTGTTCAAACCCAAGCACAGTTGTTCTTGTGGCACAAACGTCCTCTGATGCTTTATTAGGGGGGATTTGAGCAGACAGTAACAAGTTAGTGATTACCAGGATACACGTGATGCCCTTTTTATTACCAATAGTGGATGTTTAATCAGTGGAATATGACTTGAACATCAGCAAACAAATTCAAATGTGTCTGAAGCAGTTTCACTGTGGGTTTGCTTAAAAATGTAACATTTTATCGTAATAACTTTACGTACAGACAAACACTGACATCCACCTACTGGAAACCCGGCTGTGCTGTGCGTCCAACAGACTAGAGAAGAATTTTTTCAACTACATTGAAGAGTGTCGAAGTAAAATTAGTATTTGTGATAAAACTGTGTGAGTAGTAGTTATTCTACTTTCAGAGTCGCCTTTGTAACCACCTTTCTTGAGGATCGATATGAGTCCTGTGCCGTTAGTACTGAAAATCCCAAAATGATCCAAATAGTTCTTTTGATCTCTATATTCATGTGAAACCTAATTGAAATGGCCAGGGGGAGTCTGCCAGCCTATCTGTTGTAGAACTGCGAAGTGACCCAGGCCAGTCCCCACTTCAGGTTAGTGAGCATGAACTTGAGCGCTTTGGTCCACTGCTCCTCCGAGTTGAACTGGGTTTTGATGGAGTACGAGCCGCCGCTGCCGCCGGTGTCCTCGATCTTCCCTTTCTCCACATCCATCCTGATGTTGGAAACAACGGTCAGGTTCCTTACATCTGCATGCTCCGACTGAACAAGTGGAAATCACCTGTACGGGAGGCAGAATCCAGTGTCTCCTTTCTCCACCTCCTCTTTGAACTGCTGGACACAGTCCAGAAAAGCCACCATGGCGTGGTCGAATTTATTGTCCCAGAAGAACCTCAAGCCTCCTGAACAGTACAGAGGCAGTTCCTGAATGAAAAACAGTTACATGTTAGGAGAAACTTTAGAAAAGGCAGAATTTTTGGACAATAGGTAATATAATAATAAATATAATAGGAATTCATTGCATACCTTTGACTTATCTGTCAGTGACTCCAAGTATGAGTGGTTTCCATATGGAACAAGACGATATCTGGAAAGTAAAGAGCCATGCTTTGAACAAAAGTACATTTATCCAAGCACTGTGTGTGAGTAATAGTAAACCTAACATGGGTAGGAACCTTTTGAAGCGCAGCCCCATCTTATTGGCCAGAGCGTGCAGTAGCAGCACCGTCTGGCCCCAGGCTGCATTGATCTCGTTCCACTCCACGGGGACGCTGGGGAGTCGACCCAGGCGGAAGTTGTTGATTGTGCCAAACTGGCCACTGTGCCTATAAGAACAATGTGAGTCAGTCCATAAACACTGGTTCTGTGTCTTACCGGGGAAGGTGATTAACTAGGGCATGCACAGCTTAACGCAGTTGTGTGTATGTGTGTGTACCAGATGTGAAACGTGGCATTAAAGACATTGGTCTTTTTTAAACGATCCAGCTGAATCTGGCAGTAGCGCATCTGGTTGTCGACACTCTTCAGCTCGTCGTCCAGCTCCAGCTGCTGCCGTTTGAACTCGCTGTACTCTTTCTGATACCTTCCAGGGAAAATCAGTGAAACCAGACGGTTAGTTGCTGCACAATAATCCAAATAATGATCAGACCTTTTTATAGGTGACTTTCAAAACAACCAAGGACACCATAGAAAAATACAGTGGGAAAAACAAGTAGAAATACATGATCCAACCAGCAGCCGTTTACAGGGTCACTCACTGGAGCTCCTCTGTGTCGAGCTGTTGGGAGTGGACCCTGCACTGGGCCAGGTCGTCGGCCACAGCAGCCCTCTGCTCCTCCACCGTCTCCAGTTCCTCCACCAGCGCTGCCTCCTCCTCCTTCAGCTGCTGCAGCTCGGCCAGCAGGGTTTCCTCGTCCTCCACCTGCAGATTTGACAGCAGCTCCAGACACTGCCTGAAAATATATGGAAAACTATATGTTGCTGACTGCAGAAACTAGGCAGACATCTGCAATCTACACTGAAAACAGATCAGCTTTTAAAGTAGCCACAAGGCCCGAGTGTGAGTCTGTGTGTGTGTGTGTGTGTTACAGGAAGTGAGAGAGACAGATCTCTAGTATCTTCAACTGAACGCCAGCAGAGAGATGAATTAAAATGGACTTGCTTGTAATTCTGGCATTCGTTCTCTGTGATATTGAGCTGTGTGTCGAGGTGGTCCAGCAGTGTGTCGGTACACTCCTCACAGAGCGGGTGGTCCACGTCTGTCTGGCCTGACATGATGTCAAACAGGTCACTGGTGACCTTAATGAAAATGATTCACATTAAAAATCCTCCCTCGCTTCAGTGGTCTCAGTTTCAAGACACGAGAAAGCTGATTACCTTCAGCCTACGACTGAGATGTTCCATGTTGCCACAATCAGATGCTTCTCCAATCAGCGTGAAGCTGTTGGCGCTCTCCGTTGACATCATGCTGAAGACAAACAATCAGCAGGTCTGCCTCACACACTGTAGCCATATGCAACAAGCATCCCATTCTATTTATGAATGTAAAACACTTTACCGTGCTGGTGGGATGTACTTTCTTGACACGCCATCTTGTTTGTTTTCTACAAATGCCTCCTGGAAGGATTATTTAACTGTTAGACATATACAGCTAACTAATTTATTTATTTTTCTAAATTGTGAGCTACACATGGCTGTGTTTATTGGAGTGACTTCTCTGGATTTGGCATTATCTTTAGCTGAACTCAGATTTCTGAACGCTAAGTCTGCTGCGGTGCTCCCACCTCTGGTGCCGTCTCCCCCTCGGAGCTCTCCGCCTGTTTACTCGGTGTCACTGTGACTAACGGTGCTAAGGAGAGACGTGGGAGACATTATGGGACAGAAATGGACGCAGGATCTCTACAGATATAAAGGGTTTCTATACTAACCTGTAAGTTCATGGACTGTGACGCGGTCGAGGACATTAAAGGACGTGTCCAGCTTGAGCGGCTGACAGCATCGCTGACACACGAAGCTGACCTGCATGGTTGTGCTCGATGATTTGGACACCTCCATCGTAACTACAACAGGACATGCGCTGACGTCAAATACAACCTTTAGATAGTCCTCTTTAATATCACTTACGCAGTATTTACCAGCCAAAGAACTCAAATGTCTATCATGGTTCCAAACTAGCTGGTTAGGAAGCTAACCTAGCTAGCTAGTCTGTAGGGCATATTACGCTTTAAATAGGTCAACTCACGGTTATTCGTGAAAATATGAAATTATTTAGCAGAATTCATGCATCCCGTGGTAAGAAATCAACTCTATGATCTTAGGTATGACTGTAGCATTTTACACAACGGATGGTTTTGTCTTTCCACTTCCCTATTGTTGTTTACGGCGGATGTGACGTCAGGTACAATGCCAAGTCACGTGGAGTGGAGCGTTCGCTCAATTATTATTATTATTATTAGAAATTACACGATCATAAATGAGCTAAAGAAACTGGATTTTTTTGTATGTCACTTAATGCACACTAAAATCTCTTTCCAATCGTAATAAACTTTTAACGTAATTGTTACAACCATGTGACGTGTCATGTGATCTTAAAGAAATTAAAATTAAAAATGTGGGTTCAGGAGAGATTTTAGGGTTTTGGAGGCACCACAGTGCGTACTGTCCGATTCAGCTCTTCACCACGACACTCGTTTACCGCTTTCGATTTACAGTTGTAATCCGACACTCCCCCTCCCCCTTTTTAATAATTTTAGGATTAAATTCAATGATGTCGGCTATAATTAAAGGTTAAAAAAAGTTTTCTTTTTGGATCATGTTGTGTTCCTGTTATGTGTGGTGTGCTCCGATTCTGCCACACTTTGTTATGGCATATATTGCACCATTATTTAAAAAAAAAAATTTTTTGTAAATGTTTCGTTTGCATTTAACTGTGTGTCTGTTTTGACTGCTTGCATCACTGAAAAATATCTTTGGGCTCGAGTGACAGATTAAACTTTGACAGATTCAATTGTTTTAACAGCTAATCCTTGCAGGGCTTTATCTTGTAGATGGGTCATAATGGAAGTCACCAGTACAAGCGATGCGAGAGTGTCCTCTGCTGGACAAAACTCAAACCCAGAACAATCCAAAGCAGTTGTGTATGCGAGGGTGACCGGCTTTGAATGTAAAAGCTTGTGTGTCACTTTCTGAAAAGAAGACTTTGTTTTAGAACCTGTGTGGCACGAAGAATTCAGGACATTTTAAAATATGAATTTTTAAAAAAGTCTATTCAGGTGTCATTGATGGAAAACTTAAATGTCTTTTTTTATTTAAGGTGTTTAAGAAGACCTCGGACACGTCTCTGGAATAGATGCAGACATTTCTGCTGTCAGCATGAGTTAAAGAAATATTGTGCACATACTGTGCTGTGCTGATGTGGATGTAGCTGGCTGGGTAGGGTCCCTGAAGGATGGAGGTCAGGGAATGTGATAGATGAGAACTGTGTACTAAGCTGTTGCCATACCGTTGACTGCTGTGGTGCTGGGGAGGGTCCCCGGAGGAGACATTGTGTTGTCCCTGAAGGCGCTGCCCAGAGGTGTGTGTGTGTGTGTGTGTGTGTGTGTGTGGGTATGTGTGTGTGTGTGTGTGTGTGTGTGTGTGTGTGTGTGGACAAGATAGACGTGTGTTTTAATTTGTGGGCATAAATAAAACTGGTAAATACTGATGTACATTTACTGATCAATCAATCAATCGATCAATCAATCAGTTCAACATCCTTCAATTTAAAAAACATGCTACTTCAATCTAATGATCTTGTATGGTGTATTAATGATAATTTAGGAATTTTATTTGACTATGTCATGATCAAAACACAAATCCAGTAATCTGACTGGCTGACTAGGTTAGAATGGTTTCCCACTTTTTATGTCTAAAGCAAACATTCAAATGCATTCACATGCACATGTGTGTGTCCACATGCTCTCGCACAAGCACGCACACACACACACACACACACACACACACACACACACACACACACATATACACACAAACTTTCCACAGGTATGCAGTTGTGTTAAGAGAAACCTGACCTACCTGAAGGATTGAAACTACACCTAGACTATTTGTTAACCCCTTAATAGTCAGTGTGGGAAACAACTACTGCGTCCTGTTCACATACCTGTGATGGATGGATGGCTACCTATAATGGGAGGACACACAGTCTGACTAAGGCTGTTCTATATTAGGAAGAAAATGTGCTGTGCATTAAAAGAAGTGAGGAATAATTGTTGAGGGGTTTTTGTTTGTTTTTTTTGCTGTATTTTCCCACACTTATCTCAGAGATATTCGAGGTCCAAGGTCAGATAATCTGTTCAAAACATAATTTCTGTTAGTGGAGAAAATTGGAACATTGTACTTGAATTAGGAAACTCTGATCCTTACCTTGAAGCTCTGAAAAGACACTTTCAGAGACACTGAAGACACTTTCAAGCTCCTGCCTTGAACAACAACGAGGCATAAACAGCACACACTTAAATATCAATTTGCGTCCCAGCTAGATGACAGATCAATAGATAGCACAGTTTGCTGTATCATTGTGACTAAGGAGCATTAATGGAGAATGTTATGTATTGAAGGTCAATAGAACGTGTGTGACGAGCGCCGCGGACTGACACAACACTGCTTGTGAAAGTCTGCTTTGATGTAAAAGATTGAGCATTGAACTCTGATCTTAGGGCAAACTTGGCCCGCAGTGCTGTCTCTCTCCTGGGTTGCATGGTTACCCCATAAAAAACAAACACGCTTTGATCCTTATCTGTGTTCCATACGACAATAACGCCTGATCACATAGCAGGAAGATATTATCATTAAAGAACTACAAATAATCAACTCAGTCAAGTCAATGTGATTTTGCTGCTTCTCTACAAAACATTTTTTTTAACTAAACATATATTATACATATTGCTATTTTGTATGTTTTTGTGTTATCCCAATAACATTTCTGTGAGATCTGTTTTATTTATGATCGTAACCAGATTTACTATTTCATGTACTATCAGCAGCCTAGAGGAGGAGGTGCATATACGGCACAGTTCAATCAGGACCTTCCCTCTCACTATCAACCAGTACTGAGACGTTACTTAGAGGTTCCTGGAGGTGAATAACTGTGCTGAAAGTCACACATGTATTGTCCTTCCTACATCTGGACAGAGGAAGAAAAAGCAAATCTGCCTTTGACCAGTGTAGCTCCACATCCAGCAGATTCTCTCCACAACACTTTTGTCCTGACGTGGACTCAGAAAGGGGTAAGGCTATAGCCTAGGCTATAGGCTATAGCATCATATTATAGGTATAGTAGCATCATAAGTAGTCTCAACTCCTACCAAACTAATCAGAACTGAAAAAGCTTCTAAATCCCACTGAAGGTGTTGAAATCTTCCCTAGTTACAATGCTGGGTGGCGAGGAAAGTCAGAGCTGCCCTCATTGCTTTCTACAGTGGTGGCAGAGAAAAAAAGAAATTTCCAAATTGAACTGAAACTATTATAAATATATGAATTATATAATGGTTTACAATTCACGGTCTGCATATCCAAGATGTTCTCAAAAATGAGCCGCTCAGAAATGCCCTCAACAGCAGTGCAGGAAAATGTGGGCATTTTTCAGCCCACGCAGGTTGATCCTCTGTAACACACCTACACAAGCAGGCATGTGGTGATACAACTGAATATTAGTCCTGAAGCGGCTCAAAGCTGAACGCCAGGGAGACGAGGAGACTCGTGGTGTAGGCTCTACCTGGAAGCAGCTGCTGGGAATTTTGGAACATATTTGTGTTTTTGCTTATTTCTGTAAATTGAGGGAAGATAGACTTTCATCTTTTATTTTCCTGGGGCCATGTACTGCATGTACAGAGCCCAGTGGATTCAGTGTGGCAGAAAAATACAGGATTTTAAATCCATTTTTAAATATCAAAAAAATGAGACGGATCACTAAATGACAGATGCTTTTACAAGCATGTCACCCAGTAGTTTACGAAATGCCCTCCCAGTCCACATGGTACTGGAAAACGCTGACGTGGATCCAATGGATTCTTCTGGGTTGGATTGACCCGGTTAACGTGAAACATGGGAAGCAGTTTGTCCTGGGAAGACAGAGCCTCACAGCAACACAATAACTTTTGACATGAGCCAACATAGAGACGTCAACAGGTCAAAGCTCTCCGCCCAACATGGTACACAGGTGACCCTCCCCTCTTCTTATCCGTTGCTGTTTCCATTGTGGCTGTGAGGCAAAGCAGATTCGGCCGAGATGGATCCTCAGAATGCTCTCTGGCGCTGCGAGGAAGACTGGACTCGATACCAGCCCACGTTCCTTGACATGGGTGGGAGTCTTCATATCAAGGTCCCTGAAAATCTATGGACATCATGAGACACAAACCTAACTACATCGATGTAATCGTATCACATCAAGGCACCAAAACCTCAGTGATAAATGTCCAGAATGTACCGTGTTCTAAAACACAGGACAGAAAATCGTGATGAAATAAATCATCTGTTACAGTCGAAAGCAAAGACCAGAACATTAAATGTGCAAATTCTCTCTCCCAGAGCAGAGGGCTAAACAATTATTAAAATTCATTTTCAGAACTTCTGGAAGCAGGTTCTGGTGTCGGAGCCGCTGCTGCTGCTAGGGCAGCAACAGGGTGCTCCACGATGAGGGAGGGGGGGAAAGGGACTCATGGACGAAAATACGCGCACGGCTTTGGTGCACGCACAAAATTGCGACACTTTTGAGCTTTTTAAATAATGCTAGCTTAGTTCATCAGATGTTGACCCACCGATCAATTTGCACTGCATTTACAGCGAAAGCAAGTGGCAAAACATTGACAACCCTGCGTCAAGGTTTCCAGCAAGTCAAGGCCACTCAGGTACCTACGAGACCTCGGAGACCTTCTGCTGAACCTCATTTTCACATCCTCCTCTGGAATCCCTCAGGATTCTCTCATTAGCCTCCAGGCACAGAACTGTGTACACCTTGTTGGTGAATCCCGGTGTTGGTTTTTGTGAAGCCGTTATTATTTAGGTCAAAAAGTGATAAACACACAGTCAATGTGTGCCAGTTTTTAAAAAATGGCAGGTCGAGACTGAAAGAGTCGCTGTCATGACTCTTCCAGTGACTTGGTCAGAGCAGGTACTAAAGAGTCCAGCCGAACCGGGCCGAGTAGGAACTAGTGGAAAAAAGTCCCAGAACCAAAGTTCTCTGGTTTGTTGAAACGAAGATTAAACAGTTTGTCTTCAATTCTATGTGAAGTTTAGAGGAAAATGGGTAATAGGATTAAAACAGAAGAGGACTTCTAAAGCATGAGATGGGTGGAGAAACAGAGAGAGAGAGGGAGGTAGGAGAGAGAGAGACAGCAAAAGAGGAGGCGAAGAATGATAGAGAAATACAGATGGAGGAGAAGCATGAGGCAGCAGTAGAACAGACACAAAGCGTGATGACTGAGGAAGCGCAGGCCATGTGCTCAGGTAGGTTCTCTTTTACAGCCACTTTCAATATCACCATGCCCAGAATGACTTTTCCTTGCTTCTTTTGTCCACCTGAACGTGGTTATTCACCATCAAATCAGAGACCCTTGGACGATGCTCTAAGCCCTCCTCACTTTTCAAGCTTTTGAAGTTTGTTTTTGCATTTTGATGTTGCCTGATGTTATTGAATAATGTCTTTTTTTTTACTGGTGTCACAGACACTGCACTAATAAGGAAATGTTATTTAGATCTGGCTGGCTCAGACATGTTGCTGTGTGTGTGTGCACGCGTGTGCGTGCATGTGTGTGCACATGCTGTATACTGGTAGATTATTGGCAGGATTGGGGAATGTATGAGAGTCTGCCCAAGATCTCTTTGTTCCTTCTCTTCCTCATTTTTTCTTTCTGGAGAAGCACGCACACACGCACACGCACGCACGCACACACACACACACACACGCACACACACACACACACACACACACACACACACACACACACACACACACACACACACAGAAGAGAGGGTAGGCATACCACCTTATGCAGAAAACTAGTTGAAACTTCCCATCAGATCAGACACATGCCTACACTGGCGTGTGCGTGCGTGCGTGTGTGTGTGTGTGTGTGTGTGTGTGTGTGTGTGTGTGTGTGTGTAGAGCAAGGGGGGTTAAGTATTGGAGCTATTTGGTAGTGCACGTGGATGTGTGGGTGTCATGGTGAGTGGGTGTCGGCTTCTTTTTGAATGAGAGCACACGTGACTCCAATTGGTGGATGTTTGTGTGTTTGTGTGGGTGTGTGTGGGTGTGTGTATGTAGAGAAAGGTGATAAGTACATGTGTGCAAAGGTAAAATTAATGTCAGAATGTTTCCAAATGAGTGCCTTTGTAGCTCAAACAACTGTGGAGGTGGTAGATGCATTCAAGCTCTGTCTTTCTGCTGCAGCACATTTAAACCTGTGTACATACCTTTCACACACACACACACACACACACAGGCACGCACACACACACACACACACACACACACACACACATGCTTGGGATGCCTGTCGAACCCAGTGCATTCCTGAGCACTCAAACTCTCAGAGTCTGAATCGTGGAATGAATGCAGGAACTTCCTTTAAAATGTGAAGACAAAAGCTTGGGGGTCTTTTAGGAGGCTTTTACATTTTGGAAACACACACACACACATACACACATGTGTGTGCACAAATGTATCGCAACGCCGTTTTTTTTTTTTTTTGCAAAGGTTCAGGGTAAATAAAGGTGTAAATGAAAAATCCAAGACAAGACGATGAAAACACACACTTCACAATTACCTTCATGGCTCACTGGGCCTGCAGCTGACAGAGCAAAGGCCCAACACACTGCTGAAGGTATTTAGGGCCAATCCCATTTTTACCCATTAGCCTTCTCTTAGCCTTTGGTTTTGCACATTCAGAATGAGCGAAGGGGTGTCCCAGTTCCCCGTTAGGTTAGGTCAGGGCTGCACAGCCCTTAAAATGAAGGGTCCCCCTCACTGTCCCCTGGTGCTGTCCAACTGCTCATATTTGGGACCTTTCTGGGATGTCTAGTACGTTGTCCTTCAGTAGCTCAGCGGAGTCCTGACTTGAACCCAGAGAGACCTGAAAATGGCTGCTGTCCACCAGCAGTCCTCATCTGGCCTGAGGGATATCATTTCAACACGGACGACGTGTACTTTGTCATCGAATCAGCTTTTTGAAAAGTTTGTTTTATCTTTTGGTGCCCTCTGAGTGCTTTAACCGTGCTTTTATAACCTCTCGCTCGGGATACTGTGATGCTCTCTGTGCTGGCATTAGTTAAGCATCCATCACTAAATTACATTTCATGCAAAATGCAGCTGCTCATCTCCTTACAGGAACACACATGCGGGATCATTTTTCTCCAGTTCTTGCTTCACTGTTTCGATTTACAGAACAATACACATGTACTCAAAAATCAAAGGTTTTTCATTTGTTTGTTTGTTTGTTTGAAGCCATTAAATGGCATTGCCCTCCCTGCTCTGACCTTTCTCAGCTCCTTAGGTGAAACTAAGGCTAGAGGTGATCATCATCATTGATTATTGCCCAACATCTGCAGAACCAACTCACTATTGAGGTTAGGTCAGCCCCTGAATAATAATATTCAAATCTTTATCTCAGTTTAATTATATTCCTTTCATCTTCTTTATATTTCATTGTAATAAGCTGTGTTTTTTTCAGATAGAGAAAAAATAATTATAACAAATTGTTACCCACTGTGTGATTCACAGTGAAGAATGTTCATAGTGCATCCACAGCCCACGTACTCCCACTTGCTTGCCTGTATTCCCTTCAGATGTAGAACATTATGACATCACAAAAGAGCTGCTCTTCATTCATTCAGGGCATGTGAGTAAATACATGAGTTTGGGTTATGTATGTGTTTTGGTTTCTGTGGGGGAAGGGAATGAAAGCCAACGCTTTGTGGGCCCTTTCTGTCCGCATGTGTGTGTACAGCCGGAGGCTGTGGTCCTGGACCGAGCTGCCTCCCACGCTGGGGTACATCTGGGGCTGAGTGGGAGGGAGTAGTGGGAAGACGGAGAGTGAGCCAGGGCCTTGAGTCACCTTGCTGTAGAGCCTTCACACCAGTTGCTGCTAAAAGAAAAGGAAGCATGCTCTCAACCAGCATTTTGGAAATTATATATGTACATATTTTAAGAAAAAAATATGTATTTGATGGTTATTAGTAATAAATAATAATACATTGTATTAATAGTTACCAGAAAAACTCTCAAGTCTTACATTACATTAAAAATAATACATAAAATGAGAGCAAAATATGACTAGAATTCAGGGAAAAAAACCCTAGATGCAATAAAACTGGAATGAAAAAAAAAGTGATGTGGTCTTAGGCCATTTGAGCAGGTGGGTTTTAAAATGTGAAGGTGGGCAGAGACTACAAAGTACATATAGTCTGTGGGAGTAAATTCCAAATTTGAGGGCAGAGCGGCTGAAACATCTAAGTGCCATGGGCAGATGGGCAGGTGGGCGGAAAGGAGGGAAGCAGAGGTGAAGCAGAGGGTGGGTTTGTTTCCAGGAGCTCAGGGAGGTATGAGGGAGCTGCTTTGAAAGTGAGGAGGAGGATTTTAGAATCAGTGTGGGAGTGGACCAGGTGCCAGCGAAGGTGTTTAGAACAGGGGTCGCGTTCCGTTTGCTGGGACCACTGGCTTCCACGTTTTGTCAGCATCCTCATTCTTCAGTTGGACTGAATATTAGATGCTAGAAGATCTATTTAAATAATAGCAAAACTTCACAGAGAACTACTTTTGAAGAATGCTTAAACACTGCAGGAATGATTTATTGTGTGTAAGTGATGACGTTATCTCCGGATGCTGAAATATTCTCTTATGGCAAACAAATAATAATTATGTTAAAGGATGTTTACTGCCATAAAAGGGATTTATTTTGAGCTCAAATGCATTGGAATCTTTAACCAGAAGGGATTAGAGTGAGGAGTGTGTGATGGGTATGTGGGATCATTTACAATATGATTTTCTCTTTGGATGCAACATATGTCAATGTCCACAGTATATAGAAGAGAGACTAATCTTCTCAGATGTCCCTACAATCTGCTGTGGGGTCTTTTGGTCTGAGCAGGTGCTCTCGTCGGTTTATATCCAACAACTCTATTCTATTTGATTAATGCCCTAACCAATTCAAATAATAAAGTCACTATTCATTGTAGACCTTTCAAAGGGACATGTCCATCCTCGATGGTGGAGGTCACGCTCAGAAACACAATGAG